>NC_069098.1:9836615-10145566 GCF_947172395.1 Bicyclus anynana
ATATGCCTAGTCAACCTAAAGCGTAAGGGCTCCCGCACACGGGCCCCGGCCACAACCACAAAACGCCGCTACCGGAATATTTCCTGTAGCTTTCATACATTTTATATGGCCCGCACCGGCCACTAAACGCCGACACAAAACGCCACCACACGCCACTCACGCGATTATGATACTGCATGTATGGGTTAAAAAGTAGCAGCCACCGACCACAAGTGTCGACCACCGGCCACAAGTTGCTGTCGCGCGCTTCAACTACTTTTATGGCCCCTTCTTGTAGCGGCGTTTGTGGCTATCGCGTGTGGCTAAATAAAGTACTCATAGCTCGTGCTTTATCACATAGGATCCTGCTTACTCTTAAATATAGCTCCCGCCCAGTCTGTAGGAAGGTACGTCTATTCTGCCATCATCTTCAATACGAAAATATTAAATATTATAGCTTGGCATTTCGTTCGGAACACTCCTGATGTTGCGCGGGGCGGGGGGCGTGTAACGACGTCACTTCCCCGCACGCTCGATTTTATACCCGCGCTGTCTTTCCCCCCGTTGCCCGCATATCATGTGTCATCAACGAACTTGCCAGACTTCTTTAGATCTCTTCTCATAACTACCAAATTACAAAAATTAAATAAAAAGAAAAGATACAGCCGAGCATAGCACCTCCTTATTTTTAAGTCAGATAAATCATTAAAATCGGTAGAGCCGTTTCGAAAGAGTGCACATCACATCACAAACAATGTGATACGAAAATTTTATACAGATAACACATTATTATGGACAAGATGTTCATAATAAAAACTTCACAAGTCACGTTAAAGCCAAGATTCTTTATAAGGTTGTTCGTCGTTCAATCGTTTCAGAGGAATTGATGCTTTTCATTTGAAAGAACCATTAGTTTCATGAATACCAGTCGATAGTAAACGTATGTTATCCGTTCTTTTCACGGCGATTTTTTTAAGAGGGATGACACTGCATTTCCTTTTGAAACACCGCTTAAGCCTAAGGGGTAGTGCTGTACCGGCATGTATAGATTTTTCATGTTCATAGTGTAGTTTATCTTATAGTCAACTTTGTCAGCTCTTTCAAAATTTTCTGTTTATAGAAAACTTACATAAAGACCTTTTTCAGTTTGTATTGAGTCTAACAGCATTCAAAACATTTTTAGTATTTAGGTGTAAATATATTCAAATGCTCCTAAGTTAGTATATTACTTGTATATCTTAAGCTATTTTTACCTATTATGTTACGGTTTTATAGAGAATAAAATATTATTATTATTATTACTTGTATATATAATATATGTATATATTTGGTGTAAATATATTCAAACACTCCTAAGTTAGTTACTTATTGGCTACTTTGGTAAAGTAGTTAGGTACGATATCTATACTAATATATAAAGTTGAAGAGTTAATCTTAGGAACTACTGGTCCAATTTGAAAAATTCTTTCAGTGTTAGATAGCCCATTTATCGAGGAAGGCTATATATTATCCCCATGTTCCTACGGGAACGGGAACCCGCGTGTAAAACCGCGCGGCGTCAGCTAGCAATTAATAAAATTGATCATCTAAATAAAATGTTATATTAAGTAACCTATGTCTTTCATATAACCTATTTCATATATGGGCTGGATTAATTTATAAATATTTCGAATTTTATATTAGGTATATTAGATTTTAAAACTAAGTAACTAATCTAATTGTCATATATCCTGCTGCTTGAGCGAAACTAAATCTGAATCAATATAACTTTAATAAAATTGTTAAGTAGCTTTGACTACTCCAATAAGCATAATACAATATTACTCTCAAATATTAACAAAGTAAACATATTAAAGGATATGGTCCATTTCAGGTCCACTCTTGTACCCCGTATCATTAAAATTTATAAAATACAAGGATTTTATTAAAATCTAAATCAAGATGGCGCCCTTAAAGCAACTATGACATGACAATTGACAGCAAACGTCAAATCGACTACTGCGTTGAAAACTTCATCAATCCGCCATTATTACCGATATAAATGTTGTATTTCTTGGGAAAAAATGAATATTATTTCGAAAGAATTAAAGATTCGTAGATTTGTATAATCAAAAATAGTTTAAAAACATATTTTCTTTTATTTCCGCCAGGGTACAATGACGGACCCTGGGCTCCATACAATTTTGGACCATCTCCTTTCATTATTTACTGGCAATTATTAATTAAAATTCGATTCGATAAAATAAATACGAATTTAACACACAACTCGATAATTCCGCTGGCAAATTAAATAAACACCTCGACCCTATTAAATAGGCTGTCATTGTCTGGCGAAAGTAATAAGAAGAAAAGGACAAAGACAAAGACGAATACAATTCCAGGATGTTTCGATGGTTCATTAGCATACAGATTGACCCGCACAGCGCGGAGACTGAAATATATTACTAACAATGAACTGAATTTTAAGTAAAATTAGACTTCTAATGACTGTTTTATATCTGAATCCAATTAGACTACTGTTTTAATTTATATAGCCCGTTTTATTCAATGTATATAGCCAGTTATTATGTTTACAAAAAATATATAGACTTGTATTATTGTAAACGTGTCAACAAATTAGTGAATAGGCCAATGCCAATTGTATGATCATCTGTATGATATCCAAGAAGGGTTGACAGTAGGCACCGGATAATATTTGTTACATAAAATCTCAATTTCGTATATGTCAACTAACATACGTCAAAGTTAGTGAATTAGCCTGCAGATCTTTAAATATTATTAATAGGACAAAATAATGTTTGAAGGGAATCATATCTACATATGAGACGGGGAAATGCGGCCTGACTTAATTGGAAAGGCGCTAAAATCTAGAAAATATCCTCTTGTGTGGGTTAAAGTTAAAATAATTGATAAATTCGCAAAGGTATACAATATACATTATACAAAACATATAATATGTCTGTGCTATAAAACGATTTTATAACTATAACTCACCTCGTTCTCAGTGTCGATCTTTCTGGAAAACTGGCCTGCTTCCAGAGATGCATCCGTCATTGTGCCTTCGTCTATTAAATTGTCTTTACTGTTTTTTCTAGAATGTCTAATGAGATCGGGTTTTTCTGTGCTCATTGCATTACTCGCATTTTCATTCGTACAGTTCTCTCGGGCCGAGTTTCTGTCTTCGTTAGTACGTGATTTATCTTCCCAGCTTTTGATTTTAAAGCACGATATTGATTTTTTATCCTCTCTAGCTTCGTCGCGGCTAATTTCTTTGTGCTCAGAATTAAGATCATCTTTGTTTTCATTTTTGACAAATGCTATCTTGAGTCTTTTTTTCTTACCATTCCATTTTGTACTCGCCGGTTTCGATGTATTGCTATCGTCACTCACGCTGTCCGTACATACCGGATTGACAAGTATTTTTGTTGACTTTGCTTTACGTTCAATCTTTCTTAAATTCAATAAATTACCAGATGAATCCACATAAATCGGTAAAGGGGTTATAGACGGCGAGTTGTCTTTGGTTTCTTCATTAACTTTGTGCTCAGAATCAGGAAATATGCTAATAGTTTTCATTACATCTGTTGTTTGGCGCATTTTACTACCAGATCCGAGTGGCCCCATAGTTATTGGTGGTCCTCCTTTAAACAATAACGCTGTCTCCGTTGGTTGACACACACAAGCTAGCATTTTCACTTGGTCACAATTTTCTTTTTTTAACTCTATATACTCGTACTACTATCATTATCATTTTATGATGTTGTTACATACAAAAACCTTCACAAATCATAGTTAGAATTAATATGTCTGGAAATCTACACAAAACATCCCCTTTCAATCTATGCAGCTACGATTTGTCCGTTTCCGAGTTTTATTTACAGAGTTTATAGCAAGTTATGTAAATCCTAACATTTCGTTTGTAGCGTTCCTACAAAGATATTAAAGTTCCGTTCTATTACGTTGACTTATGGCGCATTGTTTCTAGTTCAACGGATACAAGCTTCTGCTTAATATCTTTAATACCCGGGTTTATTTAATGCCGTGACGTTGTTTTAGCTGGTAAAATTATATTTAAGTAGCAAGTTGAAACTTTAGGAAAACGCCAAAGTTTAACGCTTTGGGCTGTTGTAAAATGGTTGTTGTAAATTAAATTCTATTTAACTGAACGACTTGTATCCTACAGATATAAACGCCAAAGTATGTAGGAATGAATGATAGGAATATTAATGTACCTATTGTATCTGCATCAGCTGGCATATTCACTATTTTGGTTTTTGATATTTGAGGGTCAAGACGAACAACAAAATGATCTGATAAGAGTTCCGTTTGTTTTTCTTTTAAGGTACATAACACTAAAAACAAAACTAAAAGTTTATTTCTTTAGTTTAACTGTCAGTAAAAGAGAAGTCGTAAAAGCTTATGTATGTCCCACAACTATAAGCATTAAAAGCATTGTTTCAATAAAGAACCGCAATTTATATATTTCTCTAGAGACTGTCGTGGTCAGAGAAAGATAAAATTAATATATTATTTTTGTTCTACAAGTAATAAGTATCATACAAGTTTGAAAAGTACCTATCTAATTCAAACATTTTTATTTTTATTCAACTGTAAAAAAAATATGTAGTTTACTTATAATGTAGGTTTATTAACACTTGAGTAAATTTTAACTCGAGTTACAATGTTCATTAAATTTCAGTACACACAATTAAGCGAATACAATTCAAGCGAAGAACAAGTGAAGTGAATTATTCAACTGAAGAACGACGTTTATTTCAAGGAGTTTGCTTAATTGTGGAAATGAACTTTGGCGAAGCAAAAACTTAGTGGGCGAATGGACAACGAAATGCAGTAGTGCTAAGAAGTCAAAGATAAACTGAGACTTACTAGACAGAGGTTTATTATATAAGTTACTAAATCTCCTTCTTTAGGTAGATGTAGAAGAGGGAATGTGGAGCTAAGAACATGCTGTTCCAATGCGAGTTGGAATACTTAAAATTTCTGACTCTTCGCTCAAACCAATTACCTTTAAACTTGCATAGCACTTAAATTCACCAACAAACTTGTCTGTCGTTTTTTGGGATGAGGTAAACTCACAAGTCGAAAATATTAAACACCAATAAATATCTCCTGCGTCCTTACTACACACAACTATAAATTAAAATCATAGTACACGCATGTGTAATTTTAGCACAATGAGACATCGATTCTATATACGCAGTTTGTATAAAAACGTTAGATCATGATCATATACCTACTTTTGACGGAGAGGTAACGTCTAGCAAGGCAGGTCCTATGATAATTGATCTAAGATTCTTCATGATCAAATGAAATTTTAAAGACATATGGCGTATCGTACTTTCTGAGGAGCGGGAAAATGACACAAACTGAGAAATTCGTCAAATAAGTTCGTGAAGAAAAGAAAAGTTCACTACTTCACAACTCCACCTAAGACTAGAATCTAGGATCTGGTGATCCGAAATAACATAGGCTAACTACTGGATCAACGAGATCACTGTCGCTGTAATAAAAAAATCAAAACTAACATAATGTTCTCACGTCTCTGACTTTCATATTTACTTTAACAGCAAAATCTTGCTTTTAATTTCCGCGCAACCGACTTGTTAAACTACATTTTACATACGAGTAGCTTACTCGTATTATGCCTGTAAGCTGTGACCTATAAATAAAGATTACACAATATTGCAAACAGGTGGGATAGAATATCAAATATTTCCGCAACAAAGGAAAATATAAGTGAAATTTTGCAAATCAGGATTACGAGCGTGTATTCAACGTACTCTGCCACCGTTAAGCGAAGTTCTTCCTTTACTTTATAACAATTTCGTGATTCCGAATGAATAACATGAATGGCTGAAGTCACCGAATTACAATAACAATGTTTAAAAACTCTAAATTGATTCATTAGTTTAGGATTTTCAAAACCACACTGACACACGTCAGCAGGGTTATTATGTAACTCGGTGTACCCTTTGACTAATGGTCGAAGGATCCATTCAAGTAATCACTCACTACATCGTTTTTAACACGTTTAATTAGCTTCACTTGTAACTATGTATGTAAGAAAATCAAATCTTGGAATTTTAATTTGACTCACTTCCTGGTCTCCGATTAGGATGTAATTTTGCACACGCTCTGAGTTCTGATGAAAATACATGACTAGCTAAGAAACGTCATTACAAATCTAATATTGAGGCCTCCCCAAAATAGCAGATTGGCTGTTTGAAATCCACCCCTATGATATGGATGTCAAATGAAAGGGTTTGCTGTCAGGAATACGTAAAAAAATTAGTCACGTGATTTATATATAATACCAGCCAATACTTGTAATTTTTAGTGTGTACTAAAAGCGTGTTTTTTAGTTTTTTATTAACTATTAAAGTTATTCATCGTATTTTCGTTTTTGCAATCATCTAACATTGTATTTTAAACAAAAATATAAATATATATGTAACAAAAGTATATGTATGTTTGTTACTTTTTCATACCTCAATCACAAGACCGATTTGGCTGAAATTTAGAATGGAGATAGATAGAGTTAACACAACTACATATTTTTCTGAAAAATATCTATGGTTTCCACGGCATTCGAGAAAAACATAATTTAACGACAACGAAAACGTAAGTTGTTAATAAAGTGTTTGTATATTTCTATAAATATACAATAGATGCATACAATTTCCGATAAAACCTCGAAAAAATCAACAAGGGACGCGCGTAAAGAGCTCACGTAGTAAAATAATAATCTCGTGCGGGATTTCATTGTTATGGCCATACATTCGTATCCTTCACAAAATGGGGGGATGAAGACCTTACTTACGATAATGCCACAAACTAAAAATACATTTCTGTACCATTCTTACACAATACTATCATAACTGTCCGTCTACTGGTTAGCTTATATGACTTCTGATCATGAGGTTTCGTGTTTGAATCTTGAGTCAGGCTATTAAATACTAAAGTTTTTTTTTCCAAAAACCATCACTGAAAAATCTCAGTCTACCAATCATTATATGGTAAAGGTTGATAGTGATCGTTACAGAATCGAAATATATCACAGCATGGGTGGTGGATCGAAAGTCATATCCTCTCTAACAAAGTGGAAAACCTGGCCCTATAGCTGGCCGTTAAAATGTATTGTATAGTTTTAAGTTATTCTGTAGCTATGTGTTGAATACAGAATACCTACCTATATTTAAAGGTTTATTAGTTTATTTAATTATTAAATACTCTCTTTTCTTTTCTATAATATCTAAAATAAGAGTTTTCAATTTCTCAGGCTTCAATTTGTTATTTGTTCCTTGTTACTTCAGGCATCATGGGTGTCTTATAATGGCTTTAACAATATTTCCGCAACTGTCCCTAAAATAGTCTCCCGCCCTCATTAAAGTTCCCGTGAACTAATTAAAAAGAAGCAATTATGTCCTTTGGAAGTAATGTATTCAATTATAATTTTCAGGAAACCCATTAAAACTGGCACACTTCAGCGGAAAATTAAGATGAATTTCGCATACAACGATCGCAGTTGCGAAAATTTTACATTTTTATTTTCAAAACAGAAAACAAGTAATAAAGTTCGTGGGAATTGCCGTAATGATCGCAAACCTTCGTAGAGGATATGAAACCTAAAAAGTAAAATAAAATAAATAATAGTCGTGGGCGGGCGCTAATTTGTACGAATATATCTAGTATACATTTTGGTTCCGTATTCAACGTGTGGTTGATTCGACTACATCGCAACCACAATACAAACAACGTTGCGTGAACGGAACAACGTTGATCTATCAAAACACTAGATACTTCGCAACCACATCGCAACCACTAGTGACAATTCAACCACGTTGACATGTAGGTACCATCAAGCTACTGCAATAAGCTGCAGCGATACTATTCACATGTGACCACTGCTTGACCATTTATTGATTGATTTTTACATGCTTTATATTAGCTTCACTATGTATGTAAGAAAATCTTGGAATCTAAATTTGACCCACTTCCCGGTCTTTGAGTAGGATGAAGTTTTGCACACGCTCCGAGTTCTGATGACAATACATGCCTAACTAAGAAACGTCATTACAAATCCAATATGGCGGCCTCCCCAATCACTTGTAGCTATGTAAGAAAGACAGATCTTGGAATATTAATTTGACCCACTTCCCGGTCTTCGATTAGGATGAAATTTTGCACACGCTCTAAGTTCGGATGACAATACATGACTAGCTACGAAACGTCATTATAAATTCAATATGACGGCCTCCCCAAGATGGCGGACTGGCTGTTTGAAATCCACCCCCATGATATGGATATCAAATGAAAGGGTTTGCTGCCAAGAATACGAAAAAAATTGACACGTGACTTAAATCCAATATTTGTAATTTTTAGTGCGTGCTGTATGCGGTTTTTTAGTTTTTTAAACTATTTAAAGTTATTATTAAAAACAATATTAACCATTAATCTTTGATTAAGATCAATATTCCTTTTACTAATAAGCGAAAAACCTGTGTTACTAATGGGTATGTAATTTAAGTCAGGAATTAAAAATTATAGGTAACTTTAAGACCTGTCAGATTTGAGTCCAAGATAAGGTTTTGAGATGCATGGGTCTCCCTAACATTACTTATTGGAAGCTGTACGCTGTCAACGAAATGGCACATAATTTAATCTCAGGTATTATATATAAATACAGCCTGTTTTATTATGAAAACATAATTTTGATCTAATAACACACAACGAATTTCGTAAAAATACCGCAAATCAGTTACGAAATTCATTGTATACACACGAAATATATTTTTATAAAAGCCTCATTGTGAAATATTTCAACATTTTCTTCATTTATTATTTATGTAAGAGTTTTGCTTATAAATATTAAACAGTAAGTATATACAATTGTTACCCATCAAGACTTTTATATATTTTATCTATTGTTACATTTCTTTCATCTGTCATCTTTTTATTAAAGCAACGCCGGAAAATTAGACGCAATTCAAGACTTCGAATATGGGAATCCAAAGAAAATACACATAAAGCATATTGAATAGATAATCATACGTATCATAACGAATGATTAAAATTAAATTAATATCTATTAATTACTTTACAACAAAAACGATCAATCATTAACTAATTGCCATCGACATTTTCCGAAAGCTGTCATCGACGGAATACTAACAAAAGTAGATAAAAGCTAATTGACATGAGCGGTTGAAAAAAAACCTAAAATTTTATTAGCTAATCCAATTACTTACAAGCTAACGAAATCAATGGAAAGACATTATGTGCTTAGACAATTTATTTACAGCTCATAGCTTTAAATATGTCAGTCAGGACGTAAAAATACATACTACAACTGAAAATAGAAGAGAACATCTAAGTCTGTCTTCCATGAAAGTAGGTCAACGAATTCTGACAAAGCGCTCTAAAAGTAAATACCTAGATGACATCTGAAACTAAAACATCTAATTCTATTCAGTAGTTCTACAGTTTTTCACTAGTTTAGTAATTTGGAAAAATCTTTAAAACAGAACGATAGTCATCATCATCATCATCATCATATCAGCTGATGGACGTCCACTGCCGGACATAGGCATTTTGTAGGGACTTCCGAACATGACGATACTGAGCCACCTGCATCCAGCGAATCCCACCAGGTGGACTGACTTGATGTCGTCAGTCCACCTGGTGGGGGGTCGACCAACACTGCGCTTACTAGTGCGGGGTCGCCATTCCAGCACTATCGGACCCCAACGTCCATCGGCTCATCGAACTATGTGCCCCGCCCAACAGAACGATAGTGACGTTTGTAAACATTATTGGTGCATCTCAGTATTGATCCATAAAGGCTCCCACACACGGGCCACCAGCCACAACCACAAAACGCCGCTACTGGCATATTTCCTGTAGTTTTCAGACATTTTATATGGACTCTGCGCACACGGTTGACGCCAGTGGCCGCCACACGCTAGAATCGTCACTGCTCGCTTCTTGTGGCTCTCACCGGTCACTAAACGCCGCCCTACGTAGCAAAGTAGCAACCACTGACCGCAAGTGTCGACCCGACGGCCTCCGTGGCGCAGTGGTATGCGCGGTGGATTTACTTGACGGAGGTCCTGGGTTCGATCCCCGGCTGGGTTGGTCTGGCTGGTGGGAGGCTTCGGTCGTTACCACCCTACCGACAAAGACGTACCGCCAAGTAATTTAGCGTTCCGGTACGATGTCCTGTAGAGACCGAAAGGGGTGTGGATTTTCACCCTCCTCCTAACAAGTTAGCCCGCTTCCATCTTAGATTGCATCATCACTTACCATCAGGTGAGATTGTAGTCAAGGGCTAACTTGTAAAGAATAAAAAAAAAAAAAACAAAAGTCGACCACTGGTCACAAGGCTATCGCGCGCTTAGCTACTTTTGTGGCCCCTTCTTGCTTGTTGTGGCGGCTTTTGTGGCTGTCGCGTGTGCGGCGACGCTAAGTGGTAGGTACCTACTAAAGGTATGCGTCCACAGATCCGCATCGTATTCTACAATCCGTTTGATGCGATGCGTCCGATACGTACGATGGATCTGCGGGCGCCTACCAATATATTGTAAAATATCAGTGCCTATAGCAATACCTGTATTGTGTTTAGGTATATACCTATATTCGCTAACTCAGTGACTTTCAAATGAACGCCAACAAACTCGCTTATTGATATCCATTGAAGATATCGTATGAAATATATATTATTTGTATCTCTCAAATAAGTTGTAATACGTACTAATTTGCCTGAAAGAGATCTTTTGTCTATAAAATTGATGTGTTCTTTTGTTATTTTTTTTTTTGTGGAATCAAGTTATACATATATAATTACATTACATTATACATATATAAATAAATCAAATTAAATATACATAAATATATTACATTATACATATATAAATAAATAAGTAATATCTAACAAGACGACTTTATCCTTTGAAAGACACAAAGTTAGCGACTTAGGTACTCATCTGAGCAGATCTCATCAAATCTCTGCGCGGCATCAAATTTTCATAGCTCCGTACAAAATCGGATCGTGGCACATGTCGTGCAATCGGATTAGGTTAAAGGCACTAATTGCCTGTAACTCACGACAAGGGCGTTTTGTGTTTCGTCGTTGAAATCGAAAATTATACCCACATGAGAACGGTCTGGTATAATTGGTTTTAGGTGAAAATGCTGCGAAACTTCACTCATCGGTAATTCGGTATTGAGTTATTTCCTTCATAACTCGACAGGTCTTCTCGTGTTACTTTATAACTAGGACTTCACAATGAAAGGAGGTTCTTAACGTGTATTTTTTCATGTTTATCACTTCATAACTCCATCTTTTACAAAAACGCAAAAAAAGTAGTTTGGTTTTTAAATCAAACAATCTAATCAAATAACTTAAATGAAATAGCATATTTTTCCTATTCTGTAGCTTTTTTATGGTGATAAAAAAGCTACAGAATAGGAACCATAGAATTCAACAGAATAGTCTATCCTACTAATATTATAAACGCGAAAGTTTGTATGAATGTTTGTTACTCTTTAACGCCGCTACTACTGAAGCGATTTGGCTAAAATTTGGAATGGAAATGGATTTTACTCTGGATTTATATAGAGGATTAACACATAGGCTACTTTTTATCCCGAAAAAATCCATAGTTTCCCGAGATTTGCGAATGATATGAATGTTTGTTACTCTTTCACGCCTCGACTACTTAATCGAATTAGTTGAAATTTGGTATTGAGATATATTATAGCATGGATTACCACATAGGCTACTTTTTATCTCGGAAAAATCCAGGGTTCCCTAGGGATTTGTGAAAAACTAAATTCCACGCGGACAAAGTCGCGGGCGTCCGCTAGTGAACCTATATTTCTGGTTATCATCATTTGATATCAACGCTAGAAGGTAGGAGAGAATCGTCGTTCATTTTAAATTATTATGGGATAAACTAAAAACGAAACAATAAAATCCTTATTTAATCACTCGATTTTAATAAAAGCTATTGATCGGTTTGAAGGTAGTGACAATCTAAATAGTTGATGGGGATTCATTTTGTTTTTCTGTACCGCCTTCATGCTGTAAACTCATTATGGAATTTGTCAAACTACTCTACTTTATATTACGAACTCAAATTTGAGAATTACTCGACAATACAATAGCAAACTTTATTACACAAACGGTAGGTATAAACTCACATTACCTCGTGGGTGAAGGTAAACTTTAGTTACAATAAACGTAACACAGTTACAGCTTCTGTGCTAACTGTAATAATATTATCCAATATTTCACTACACTAAAAAGGGAATACATATTCACATTATTAAATTTAACTACAATTTTCTCAGTCACGAAGCAATGTGTTCGTAAATTTGCTTAATATTCCAGTAACCTTTTCATAACCGCTAAAGGTTTCAATTAAGGTCTTCGCATAACCAAGTGGTAGATTTATGAATACACTAGTACTTAAGTTGTATAAGGGTAGTATTCCGGTGAACGGTACTCAACTACTCAGGTATTATTAGGTGTGCATTATAAATGAGCACAAAGAGCCTCCTGTTTCCAGAGTTTCTGGTGAATGTACATTTTATTAATTTGAAAAAACGAGCTTTAATAAAGTTTATACTCTGTTAAAGCGATATTTTTTAATTCATGTCAAGTCAGCGTGATCTACTTTATAGGACTTTGCTTAGTAGTAAAATAATATTAAAACATTTTTTCATTCTAAAGATATATCCGTACCTACTTTAACTATATACTAAAACTTTCCATGAAAAATATAAATTGAAATATTAGAAAACCATCCAAATAAAGAAAAGATAGTTGTTTAGAGAAAATCACAATCGTACATACATACATATATCTGCGTACAAAATAGGGACCGAATACAAAACCATATTAAGTACTTGAAGTCGAATAAATTCTTACAAGAAAAGGCTTACTCCAATTAAAAGAAAAGTTTTATTATATTGACATAGATATCATGCTAACTGAGATGATATATTAACAATACGGTTATTTATTCAAAACAAAACAGCCAAAGGCAGTTAAACAACAGAACTCAGATAACTGATCTAAAGAGCCCGAAACCTTTTCCAATACGTATCAGAAATATCTAGTAAAACAAAATACGAAACACAATTTTAATTGTACCTATCTGGAAAGTCGAAACTCTTGAAACTCCTCCTTTGTTTCCAATTGTTACAAACTGCCTGTATCACATTTATTAAGTTCTACAAGGTAAAGAAACGAAAATATACAGAGTGCTCAGTGGCGTGCACTTCATACATGCATTAAAGAGCTGCATACCCTAAGAGTTGTCTTCTTAGTACTTATTCCCACAAAAACGTTCCCGTTGTTGTGGGAAAACACGGGGAAAATCGAGTGGACGTCCGCTAGTTTGAAAATAAATAATTTTCAAATGAATAAGAATGTTAATATTAGTACTCTGTAGGTAGCAGTTAAAAATAATAATAAATAATTAATTAGCTTCGAGAAAAAGCGAAAAAAGCGGACGCATTTAATTGCCTTCAATATTTTCCAAGAGCAATCGGCTGAAGTGTACCCACTCGCAGCAAATCGGCTTATTTGGTGCCCACGTTCACGTATTTTTTTTCTATAAAAGGATTTTTTTATAAATGCCATTTACGTAATCAATGCGTCTACCTACCCTACCTACCTGTACCCTACCCTACCTCTACCTTACGTTGAAATTTTTCCTGAATTTTCTTTGCTATAAACCTCACGGAGCTCGAGACCTTTCCAACGAATGCAAAACCGTGGAAATCGGTTCGCGCCTTCTGGAGTTATAGCGTCAGGAAGGAAAACCCGACTTATTTTTATATAGTAGAAGACCGCCTTTTCTGTTGAAATTTTTTCTGAATTTTCTTTGCTATAAACCTCACGGAGCCCGAGACCTTTCCAACGAATGCAAAACCGTGGAAATCGGTTCGTGCGTTCTGGAGTTATAGCGTCAGGAAGGAAAACCCGACTTATTTTTATAAAGTAAGATTATACGTTCTTTCTATTGTTAACCCTCGATGCAAAAAGAGGGGTTATAAGTTTGTCTGTCTGTCTATCAGTCTGTCTGTGGCACCATAGCTCCCGAATAGATGAAGCGATTACAATTTAGTTTCTTTTTGTATGAAAGGTGACTTATGTGCGAGTGTTCTTAGACTTGTTAGATGAAAATCGGTTGAGTCGATTAAAAGATCTGGGGTGTGAAAGTGGGGAAGAATAACCGAATGTCGAGTGGGTCTCAAATGAAAGCTGAGTTCTATTCACTGTAAAAGAATATGGATGACTTGGTCGAAAGTGTATTTTTTAATATATTCATGACCTTCAGGGGTTTTTCAAAATTTCAATTATACGTTTTTATCTAAGTAATTAAGCAAATAAAATGTACAGCTATAAAGCTAAAGCTTTAGGGTCTTCGATTACAGAATTTATTTCATGGATCCTTCGACAATAAAGTGCACATAAATCAAGTTAATGTCCGTGGACAGAGGATTTATTTACTCAGAGTGCCCTAAATCTTCATAACAACATAATCAACCACATCGCACCAACTTCGGCTAAATTAATTCTGTGAAGATAACTTAAACAACGCCTACAAGCTATTTTCTTGTAGTTTACGACTACATAGTTGCAATTTTGCCCTATGAAATAAAAAATGAGGAGGATTGAAATTAAAAAGTGTATTTATAATTATGTTTTTGGAATTACCAGATACTTATTTACTTTAGAGATACATATTTAATATACATTATATAGTATATTCTTTTTCTATGTTTGTGTATTCAAACGAAATTTAATAATATACTATCTTTATATTATGACTAGCGGACGCCCGCGACTTCGTCCAGTTTCAAGCCCTATTTCACCTCTTTAGGGGTTGAATTTAAAAATTTTTTGATCCTTACTATATTTCATGACAAACAAATAACAAATTTTTAAATCTGTAACTCTAAAATATAAGGACTTTCCATAGAAACTTTTAACCCCTTTTTATTTTATATTCGCAATAAGAACTGTCCTATAATCTTCTCCGTATTATGGTCTTAAACCGTGCCAAGTTTCATTTGAATTCGTTCAGTAGTTTCAGCGTGATGCCGGAATAACAAAAAAAACATGGACGGACAAAAATCGAAAAATAATATTTTTAGCTTCAGTATCGTTTATATAAAGACAACAAAAAATTTTAAAATATCTTCAATGTACAGAATTGAACCTGCTACAGTTTTATTGTAAGTATAGATATAGATAAATAAATAACTAGTACTTGATATGACTGTCAAACTGACTGACAGTTTGATATAGGTAGAGCATTATATACAGTAGTTTCTAAATGTTGTCCCTAATCAAATACATTTACTTGTTTACTACTTACTTAAGTACTTACTGCTTTGTTCCATATAAACAAACTACTTGCGTAAGTATCCTCAGTAAGACCTCATATTATGTTGTCCACAATATTTGTCTACATTGAATGTTTTCAAAATCGATTGTAGCCAACATACTCGTAAGTAGGGAAATCTAAAAATACGAAATAACTGAGGCAAGAAGTTATAAATTTAAAGATTATCATATTATTTGTATAATTATTTAATAACGTTTTTAAAAATTAGTGGCTATCAAACAATCAAAAATTCCCTATATTTTAACAAAAACATATAGATTTCGTTATTGCACACAGAAACAGAGTTGGGAAACAGAGTTCAAATAAGAATTTTGGAAATTTACATAAACAAATTGTCTACATTATATAATTTTCAATGAAAACGTAAAGTTAGAGCGTTGAATTTGTCAAACAAAGATCGTTAACCACCGGCTTACGCTTATATTCAAACAAATGAAATTCCCGTTTCGACAATAAGTAACAAATTCAATGAACAAACTTAAAAGTAATTAACAAAACAAAGCATCTAATATTTCAACATTGATAATAACAATATTTATATTCCTTTAATATCCTCTAAAAGCCAATTTCAATGACACCAAATTATATTGAAATCTCAAGTGGTTTCTAAACTAGATTAGGTCTGTCGAAAATGATTTGAGGCAGTTTAAAACTTGCGTCTCTCTATTATTGGGGTTATCCTACCCTACCAATTATATTGAAAGTCCCAGGAGAATTAAATGAAATACATAAAAGATGACGTTACTATAAAGGTACTCGTAACAAAGTCGACTACGGTAACGTAAAAAGTGACAAAAAAGGAAAAAACAATTCAATTTACAAAAAGTTAAAATGTTTTTTTTTTTCTTTCATTTTATGTTTAAACAGATATTTTAAAAAAACATACATACAGCCGAACGTAGAACCTCCTCCTTTTTGGAAGTCGGTTAAAAAAATTTCCGATGTTCTACTAAAATAATTTCTGTTCATTCTGCATACAAATCTTTTCACAGTATGACATTACATTGCCGTGTTGGACTTGTTTGATTGTTATGAAATCAGGACGAAGGAAATACATAAAATGATAAAGAATTATATTATAGAATGTGTTTACGAAGTGACGTTCGCTAGTTACGATATTAGTCGATTTTAACGCAAGCTTGTAGGAAAGTCTTATTATAGTGTTAATAATTATATAAATGATAAAAAAGTTTGGTGTTAAACTGTCTGTTTTGGTGTACGACTGTGTGCTTAGTTCTAGATATTTTCGTAAAATAATAAACAAAAAAATAATAAACCTTGGCAGAGTTTGTTTTAGACTCTTCTCGGACCAAGGCGCTTTGGAAGCCTCGTAACTTTAATATTAAGTTTTCGCCTATTATTACCACCATTACATTAAATTATTATATAACTTGACATTTCAAAAGTGCTTGTAAACTATGCCTAATTGAAATAAATGAATTTTGAATTTTGATCACTTGTGTCAAATATCAAAGTAAAATAATAATAATAATAGCTCTAGAGTCCATAACATTGAATAAAACTAAGAAAGTTAGAACGAGACAAAGAGTTTACGAAGTTGCTCAACAAAAGACTATAGGCTTGGCAAAAAACTGTTTCGTAAGAAAAGAAATCCAATTTTATGTGAATCAAGTAAGACAAGTAAGAATAACATTTTAGTTTGTAATTCTTAATCTATGAATAGTTATGATATTCGAGCATACTCGTACGATCAAGAGTAGACTTGTTTAACTTTACTTGAATATACTTGATTATAATTGACTAGCAGACGCCCGCGACTTAGTCCGCGTGGAATTCAGTTTTTCACAAAAAACCGTGGAAACCATTGATTTTTCCGGGATGAAATGTAGTCTATGTGTTAATCCAGGGTATTATCTACCTTCGTTTCAAATTTCAGTCAAATCGGTTTAGTAGTTGCTGCGTTAAAGAGCAACAAACATCCAAACATCCATACAAACTTTCGCGTTTATAATATTAGTAGGATTCATTTTGATCAATGCATTAAGTACCTACGCTGAATCCATGAAATACTAAGATCGTCGCTTTATTTATGAATGATAATAATTAATAATTTTCAAAACAATAAGACTTAGAAGCACTCACTGATAACAAAAATGTCTTAATGTTGGAACCACGACTTATTGTTATAGAGCATACTCATGTTTAATAGAAGTCTGACGAAATGTAAGTATATTGACGAATTTTTCAATAAAAATGCAATACCTAATCGTACACACAATCGTAAAATGAATGATAAACTCCATACGGTAGACTCAAATATATTATGAACCTGAGTAAAGGTCCTTTATGTAGATTTGATAAGATTCTATTTCTCCTGGGAACTCGGTAAAAAGAAGGTTTTGTTATACATTTAGAAACTAGGCCGTAACAATGGAGCGGCTTCGGGGTCTTATATATTGATATTTGATAAAGCGATTCTATTTTATTTAGTGAATAAAGGGAAAATAAATAATAGACAGCATAAGTTTTTATTCCACAGGCAATCATCGCAACGTAAAACTTAAGGTTGATTTTGCCAGTAAGATTTTGTTGCACTCTGGACGTTAAAACCAAGGTGTCGCCATTGACGAATCTATCAAGTAATATATGTAATTCAATTGGAGAAATATTAAAAAAAACTACATTAATTTACTGATGTTTGAGTATCAGTGCTAAATCCCTTAACTAAGCTTAATATTTGGTAAAAACTAAACCGAGTATTTAAGTAGGTATATAAAAAATAGGTGCATAAATACATATTTACTTACACCTCAATATATACTTACACCTCAATGATCATATATTACTTATAAAAAATATTAGAAGAGGGACTTTCCACATCAATTCCAAACTTCAATAAACAATGTAAAACTAAGAGGCTAAGGGAAATAGTTTCATTTTCCCCGAGGGGTTACCGAGGCACACTCCAAAGTGGAAAGCATATCACGGCCTTCATTAAATACGTCAGTTCTGCGGAAACTTCTCTTTGACAAGTCTCTAAAGTCCCTATTATTCACAACATTTCATCTAACGGTTACATAAGATTGAATATTTGTCCCTACTATAATTATTCTATTATCAGTACTTTATTTGACCTAATAATATAATATATATTTCATGATTGCAGAAACAGGGGATATTTTAATCTTATTTAGTATGTTGATAAGGTATTGCTTTTTAGTTTGTCTAGTAGAGTTTTTAAAAAAATCTTTAAGAGAAACTATCGCATTGTAAGGTGTAATAGATATGGATAGATAGATAGATAGATATACTTTATTTGAACACCACAAAGAAAAATACAAGTGAAATGTATACTACTATTATAAAGCTGAAGAGTTTGTTTGTTTGTTTGATTGAACGCGCTAATCTCAGGAACTACTGGTCCGATTTGAAAAATTCTTTCAGTGTTAGATAGCCCATTTATCGAGAAAGGCTATAGGCTATAGCCTTCCTCGATAAATGGGCTATATATACAGAACCACGCGGGTGAAACCGCGGAGGCGTCTACTAGTAAAAACATATTAGGAAGAGATCAGCATACAAAAGGCGGCCATATCGCTAAGTAGCGATTTCTTTCAGGAAACCTTCGGTTTAGGAAAACTGAAGGACATCAGCAGGTGGCGTAAAACAAAAATAACCAAAGTAATGTCAAGTAAAGGGTTGAAGTTATAACTATTTTCAAAAATAGATTGTGTTAAACATAAAAATATAGCTACCTACTCACTTGACTATTATAATCATTATAACGACCCATATTTGGCTCACTGTTGAGCATAAGTCGCAAGTTAGACCGTAGTCCAGCACCTGACAATAACACAAAATATATAATTCAAATTTAAAAGGAAATAAAGTAAAGTAAAGAACAAATTTCGCAGAAAAACGAGGAAACTCTAGATTAGATGCCACATTTTGAACACTATAAAAATAAGTAGGTATCCGACTGGGGCGTGAAACGCTCTTAACTCCGTACCTACTTTGAATAAGAAAAGAATATTCGTGACCTTTTTACTGACAAGACTTTCTGTCTAGGATATATTTTCTTTCTTTAACAAATAATTGTAACAGTCTTTGAGGAGGCAGTTACACGATGGTTTTGTTTTATTTTTAAATCGCTTTATATACAAGAATTTTTGTTTTTATTCTTTATAAGTTAGCCCTTGATTACAATATCACCTGATGGCAAGTGATGATGCAATCTAAATCGAAGCGGGCTAATTTGATAGGAGAAGGATGAAAATCCATACCTCTTTCGGTTTCTACACGACATCGTACCGGAACGCTAAATTGTTTGGCGGTACGTCTTTGTCGGTAAGGTGGTAACTAGGCACGGCCAAAGCCTCCCACCAGCCAGACCTGGACCAATTAAGAAAACCTCAATCGGCCTACCTGGGGTCACTGACTTAGCTCAACAACTTGCGAAGCTGAAGTGCCAATGGGCGGGGCACATTGAAGAGCCGATGGACGTTGGGGTCCCAAGGTGTTGGAATAGCGACCCCGCAGTAGAAAGCGCAGTGTTGGTCAACACACACCAGGTGGACTGACCACATCTAGCGAGTCTCAGGGATTCGCTGGATGCAGGTGGCTGAGGATCGTGATGTTTGGAAGTCCCTACAAAAGGCCCATGTCCCGCAGTGGACGTCCATCGGCTGACATGATAATGATGAAAATAAATATTAAACATAACAAAGCAAAGGCTTGACTTCAAAAGCCTTAGTATGCAGTATTTTAATTTTTATATTTGCCAGTACCGTCGTTCTTTCATCCATTATAAGAGTTTTGTAATTTGCTCGCAGCGATCCCGTAGTAAACAGATTAAAATAGTTTTCCAACTAGGGTAAATAATTACGATGTTACCACAGCTTAATGAAAAACAGGCAGATAGAGCGTACGGAACACGACAGGGATGCAGCCATTCCATATACAAATTCAAAAACGTGTATATTCTCGAGTCAGTACGACACAAAGCGTCGTATCTGTAATTTTCAATATCTATTCATTATTATTGGTATATTATAATATCAATTTACGTAATTGTTGTTTAGTGTTAAATCTTGAAATAAAAATTATGAAAAAAGTTTGTATGTGCGGATATCAATAAAACGTGTGAAGTTTGTTTTTTAAGCGCTGCTTGTATGGACTCTTTCTGTATCATTCTTTATTCTGTGGATGTTACGTAGATAATACTAACCCGGTCTTATGACTTAACTCCCCGAGGTAGTGAGGGATGATAAATGGTCCTATTTCTCAAAGTAACTTTAAGTCATTTCGCAATATTGATATTGCCTTTCAATGCAATTTTAATAGATGACTTCAACAGTCACTAAGAAGTCAATTGGGAATTTCATACGAATTGTATGCTATTGTAACAGGAAGTAATAACGCAAGGAAAACGTATGCTTTGTTTTATTAAGAAAAGACATTATAATATACTTAATTAGCGCAGTGTTGGTCGACCCTCCAGGTGGACCGAAGACATCAAGCGGATTGCAGGGAGCCGCTGGATGCTGGCGGCTCGAGATCGTTTTGTTTGGAAGTCCATGCAAGAGGCCTATGTCCAGCAGTGGACGTCTATCGGCTGATAATATAATGATACTTAATATATGGATCTAAAATGACGATTAAGACCTTAATGACCAGTTTTAATTTTCCACAAAAAATATTTTTTTTTCATAGTAGGAACTAGCAGATGACCTAATCATAGATGGGAAATCATTACCCATAACACAATACAAGAAAAGCAACCTTCTGGTTTTGGATTGGAAGAATAAGGAAGAGTTAATCCTCCAGCATGTTCTGTCACTCCTCCTAAACTTTACAGTACGAAAATGTACTTTTTTTTAAGAATATTTGCCATATTTTTTTATAATATGACCAATATCCCCATACCCCTCCAACTAACTAGTCGGGAAAGACTGTGCTAGGAGTGGGTACGACAATAGACCAACCGGGCGGAGATCGAACCACCACCCCTCGGTGATGAGTCCATTCGCTCTTACCGTTGAGCTATTGAGGCTTCAACTTTAAACTTTACGAGACTTAAACTCTAGTCTGTAGCATTTCCTTATAAATTACCGTAATAGATGTAAAGTCACAAGAAGT
Source organism: Bicyclus anynana (assembly GCF_947172395.1). Lineage (NCBI taxonomy): Eukaryota > Metazoa > Arthropoda > Insecta > Lepidoptera > Nymphalidae > Bicyclus > Bicyclus anynana. The sequence continues at coordinate 9,858,137 of NC_069098.1, forward strand.
CTCTGAAAACCTTTTTTTAAAAAACGCCCTTAATATTTTTAAAAGCGAACAAGTTATTTCTGCAAAAAATGTATACGGGGCGTACTCTTTAATTATTATTTTCCTTTTGAGCGCAAAGAACAAGAGCTCATAATATTTTGTGTCTAAGATATGAAAGCTTACGCTTACAACTCGGGATTTCAACTGGAACGGCACGGTGTAAGATACTGATACAATACATTCAACAACCCGCTTTGTTATGTATATTTTTCTAAAGAGCAAAATGTAGCTGTTATTTTTATATAGTAGTTCCTGATCCCGTAAGAACACGAAGTAAAAACATAGCCTATGACACTCGCAAATAACGTAGCTTTCTATCGGTGAAAGAATTTTCAAAATTGGTTTTGTAGATCCAGAGATTACCCCTATAACCACACAAACTGTACCACTTACAATCTAAATATATATAATATAAATTTTAATAAAAAAAATACAACCGACTTCAAAACCTCAAAACGTACCCACTAAACTAAAAAGCGAAAAATAACATCATAATATGTTCTACCTGCTAATCAGTATGAAGGCGGTGCTAAGCCGGTGATGTATTAATTCAAGCCATGTGAGAATATCTTATAGATTTAGATATAGACTGACATAGTGATCTATCAACACACAGCCCAAACCACAGGAAGGAAGGGGCTGAAATTTGGCATGCAGGCAGATTTTATGGCGTAGGCATCTGCTAAGAAAGGATTTTGATCAATTCCACCCCCAAAGGGATAAAATATGACGGTATAGACGGTAGGATGAGGATTGAACTCACGACCTCTCTCATTTGAATCCACTCCTTAACCGCCGAGCTATTGAGGGTTCAATTTTATATATGAAAATAAAAGATATAAAGTAATATACAGAAACACAAAACAACATTAGCTTTAATGCTTTTTGTACCTAGTTTCTAAACTACCTTTACGTGAAAAAGTTACTTTATTGGGAAACTTCCCAACGCACGGTTAGTACATAAAGTCAGACCATTACCTCAGTTAGTAGCTACGTGTAAATCAACCGAGCCACCCGGTAGGTACGGATGCCACTAAACTATCATGGTGCATTAATCTCTCAAGAATTACCGGTTGCAGGTAAGCTATATCGGAGTTTTGATGTAAAGTTAGCAATAAATTGCAATCAAATGACTGCCAGCAAAAGATAAGATGCTACTTCAATGTACTACCAGGTTGAATTCTTGAATGTTTGTGTAATTTGTCAATCAGATCATAAATAATACAAATTCTATATATAAAATAAGCATTCATCAGATTTTAATTAAACTTTCGTGAGTTTAATCACAAATTCGCCCACGAAAAATATCTCAAGCCACATTTTGGCAATTGATTTATCGACAATATTAATGTGTTTTTTTCAATCGACTAATTCACATAAGTACTTAGCAGTGGCGAAGGATGGAATTTAGACGAAGGTAAGCCGTCCCAAACAAAGAAAATTCTAACTCCGGTTTATTATATATCTACTGATGTACCTGTAGATATATGAGAAACTGTACAACAATGAATATGCATGGATTTTAAAGGTAACCCGCCGGGAATCGGCTTGTATGAATTCTTCGCCGCTGGTACTTTGGTATTTTCATTCCTTTCAACATTATCAGGAGTTTAATAATAATATATATATTTTTTTTATTATCTACTAGTTAGCCCATGACTACAATCTCACCTGATGATAAGTGATGATACAATCTAAGATAAAAGCGGGATATCTTGTTAGGAGTAGGATGAAAATCCACACCCTTGACTTAAGACTTGACTTTGTACGCTTGACGGTACATCTTTGCTCATCTTATGCTTTCATTCTTAGGGTGTTAACTGGTCACGGCCAAAGTCTCCGCACAGCCAGGCCTGGACCAATTAAGAAAACCTCATTCGGCTCAGCCGGGGATTGAACCCAGGACCTCCGTCTTGTAAATTCATCGCGCACACCGCTGTGCCACGGAGGCTGTCAAAAGAAGCTCTTGATGAGTGGAGTCTACTCGTAAATATATAAAATATGTCAACAAAAAGAAGTAAGTAACTAAATAAACAAAATACACTAGTAAGTAGCCCAAATTTTATCAGTTTTTTATCAATAACCTAATTATTTATATCATAGATAGATAACTTTGATATTTACTACAAAAATTATGAACTGATAATAATAATTGTAATTTATAGTGTTACAATTAGAGTCAAACGTATTATAGTGGTAATATGGGTAACATTTAATTACATTTAGAGTTTTAATGTATTAGAGTGGTAATATGGGTATCGTTTAATAAGAAATTCGTATATCACCGTCATTTATTTATTGTTATCATGTAAATAATTTTAATTAGACATCATTGTTTATACAAAATTTATAGGCTGTGTAATAAATAAGCATTGAGCAATCTGTCACAGCTGTCGAAAATTTGTGAATTGCAAAAAATATGAGTATTCAAATCAAATAAAACGGTAGTGTAATAATAACATATTACCAAGTAAAAATTGTTTTTATTACTTTGTAAGTTAGTATTTTTTTTTTCATTTATTTAGGAAACAAACAGCATTAACATAAAAACAATAATTTACACATTTAAGAAACACTTAAGCCAATTAAGTTTCCAAAGAAAGATCGTACCTACACAATTAGGGAGTTGGCAACAAGACCTATTAATAGTAAACAAGAGTACAAAACATAACATAATAGAACAAAAAAATAAAATAAAGTATGTAATATAGTTAATAAAAAACAAAGTCCTTGATTTAAAAGTGAAGTAAATATATCTACTTGCTTTCTTACTTTTTTAGTTGACCCAATTAACCGTTATCGCCATTTTAAATTCTCAGCGATCGTAAACCCTTTTTAGATAACTGTGCCATTATATTTAAGAAGCGAGATACAATAGATAACAATAGACGCAAAGTGGTTCTTAGGGTAAAATGACGAGTCAAAGTTTCAAGATAACGGCAGAATATTTTGAAAATACCTGCTAGTAAACATAGAGCTCTTTGGTAGTAGTTTTACTCGAGAAGTTAAATTATTAAATACAAGCGGACGCCCGCGACTTCGAGTGAAATTATGTTTCACAAATTCCACGGGAACCACGCATTAACCAGGGTAAAAAGAAGCCTATTGTATTCTTCGGGGTATAATTTAACTTTATTCTGAATCGGTTCAGTAGTTGTGATGCGAGGGAATAATAAACATACACAGACACACACGCACACACGTGTTTTTTTCTTTACCAACAAAGTACCTTTTCAGAAATATTTTTTTCATATAATATTTACAATTTAGCCCTTGACTGCAATCTCACGTGTTGGTAAGTGATGATGCAATCAAAGATAGAAGCGGACTAACTGGTTAGGTGGAAGATGAAAACCACACCCATTTCGGTTTCTACACGACATCGTATAGAAACACTAAATCGTTTAGTGGTACGTCATATGGAATAGGCATAGTGGAAACTGGCTACGGCCGTAGACCAGCCAGACCTAGACCAATTAAGAAAACTTCAATTAGCCCAGCCGGGAATCGAACCCAGGACCTCCGTCTTGTAAATTAACCGCGCATACCACTGCGCTACGGAGGCCGTCGAATTTCGATCGATATACCTGTTACATTACGTTAGATTTCAAATGTACGGCTACATTTCGTTATTTATAAAAGCATAATTAAAGGATACAATGGACGGGGCGAAGTTAAAAATTCAGACAAACAGAATATGAGAATGCGGGGGTTCGTACCTAATGGTACCTACTAAGTACTCTATTTTTAAAAGTAATTTTACATTGTAAGTAATAAAAATAATTTTTAACAGATAAAAGATGCCATTAATAGAGGATTAATATTCTAATACCGATTGTTTCCAATATTACATATAAATCAGAGTACCGACAGCTTCAGTTCAGTTCGTTGAAGACGCTGTTAAGTAGGATGTTAATAAAAAACTTGGGTCAAACTTACACCAAAAAAAGTTCAAGCAGTCACATGTGGAGGCCGTATGAATACATTCTTTATTCTACCTGCTCAATCTTATAGTTCAAGACGTAGACAGACAAAAAAGCACCCTCTGATACTAATCATTAAACTTATATTCCGCTGTATGAAAAACCCAATTAAGAGTTAAAACTTTTAGAATCTTTCATTATAACTTTTACTAGGTTAACGTCTATTCATGTTTAATAATTAAATCTCTGTGGATTGAAAGTCAGAAAAAAAGTTTGCAACCTCTGCAGAAAATATATATTCGTTAATATTTAAATTTAGCTACCGTAGGCAAATTCATTGAAGATAAAAATGATCATCATGATAAGGAATGAAATATACCCAACGTGTTATTTATTCAAAAATCCGGTCTCTCAACTGCCTGTTAATTTCTTGGCAAGTTTTCTCTTCAACGTATGCGTTATGATTTCCTTATCTTTCTTATCAATCGTTTCTACACATGCTTTATTTTAATAACACTCAAAACTAGTTTCGTTAGTTGAAATCGGAGCGAAAATTAATATTATTTCTTTATTAACAATCAGGTTTCCAGACATATTATTATGTAATCACAGAACGAACTAAAAAACCCGAAGCATTAGAAAATAAACTTCACTTTTCGTCACAACGGTATCGTGTTCGACCGTATCCGATACGGCGGGCTGCACAACCGCCCCTCGCGGAAGGCTCGAAGCTACTGAATTGACGTAGACTAATGCCACAGGCTGACTTCACAATGAAAGCTCAGCCCACCCTCCCCCCTCGTCTATACTGAAATGCACAAATTTGAAGAAAAAAATGACAAAGGAATCCGAGGAGTTGCAAGTAACACACAATTGCCCACTTGAGCGTTGAATAGGTCTAGTCACACCCCCGTTTGTTTGCTTTCTAATGAGCGCACGGAAGCTATCTGTGGATGTTTTTACACTGGCATCCGTTTATCTCTCGTCTTATCTATTACATCGTCTACGGCTCTTATTTAAATGTTAATTTCGGTTTCTAAGACTCACTGCACGATCTTTATTATCGCATTTAATACTATTTCATCATAGTGAAAGTTTGCAAATTGCTAACAATCCATTATATTTGAGTTTACGAAAATTCGTGTAGGTTCGTTCTCGGAATTCACCTATAAGCTTGTTTTAAAGTAAACTACATTTTGGTGTTATATGGAAATTTTAAGTTATGGTTAGTTTCAGACATTTTACCGTTTAGCGATTTATAGGTAATATTATCTTTCATAACTTCCAAATCACTACATAGTATAAAAAAAAATTCGCTTTCTCTGTTCCTATACCCCTATGTATACTTAAATCTTTAAAACTACGCAACGGATTTTGATGCGGTTTTTTTAATAGATAGAGTGATTGAAGAGGAAGGTTTAATGTATAATTAACGACCCGCCCCTGCTTCGCACGGGTGCAATGCTGATACTAAATACACTACAGAAAACTGTGAACGTTGTATATAAAAACATAGCGATAGTTTCAGCTTCGCACGGGTATCACACTAATATTATAAAGGCGAAAGATTGTGTCTAAGTGTGTGTATGTTTGTTCCTCCTTTAAGCTGCGGCTACTGGAGTGAATTGGCTGAAATTTGGAATGGAAATAGATTTCACTTTGGGTTAACACATAGGCTACTTTTCATCCCGGAAAATGGTTTTGTGAAATACTGAACTCCACGCGGCCTAAATCGCGGGCGTCCGCTAGTTAGGTTATAATTTACTTTTTTTCGACAGTTTATTTTTTTTCAAGAAAGTCCGATTGTGTTTTTTTATTAAATTTCTTTTATTTGTCACTAAAATTCACATATATGTAGATGTCACAAATACATGAGTAACTGCGAGCATGATCCTTTTTGCACAATTCAGAATTTAAAACTAACAGCGTTCCGCATATCAAAGCAAGGTGGAGGAAGTTCGAAATAATGTTTTGAAAACACAGAGAATTGAAAGTTGTTATTTGTTTGTACTAAAAATCGTTTCGTTGATTGTTTACGCCCGTTGTTATGTTAATATCCGGAAAGCAAAATACCAAACAGAAAAAACTACAGACTATTTGGGAAGTTCCAAATGAAATCCATTGTGTGTGTTCGGAACTCTCTTTGACATTTACATTTATATGTGAAAATTGTAAATTTACTTATCTATATTATTACTTACTAAAAAGATTGCTTTTAGCACAAGATGAGTATCTAATATCAATTTATTCTTATTTATCATCACTTCAAGTTTACAAGTAAATATATTATAAATAAAATAAAAAGAAGGTATAAGAGCATAATAATGCTGACGTCAAATCAAAAGATGGGAGGATGATTTACCAAAAGGATGGAGGAGGTTAGCTCGAGACAGAGATGAGTGGAAAAAAGCGGGGGAGGCCTATGTCGCAGGACCTGGCCTACAAAGTGGTTGCTAAAGTTATATTTTATTTTATTTTTAGTTGAATTTAAAATTAGTATTATTTATATGTCAAAATGTAAAAGGTCAGCGAATAAAGGCTTTTACTATTATTATTATATAGTATATAAATGCATAAAATATCTGTAATTAAGAAAGAGATATTAAATTCAGTCTCTACAAATAGTAAAGCTAGACATTTCAAAAGTGTCTGTAAATTATACGTACATGCTATACTTATATGACAAGGGAGATGGTCCATTTCAGGTCCACTCTTGTACCCCGTATCATTATAATTAAAAAAAATACAAGGATTTTATTAAAATCTAAATAACTGAATAAATCTAACTAAATAAGAAGAAATAAATAAATTTAAAACCCAAATTTTTAAGTTGTATCAAGATGGCGCCCTTAGAATAACTATATGACATGACAGCAAACGTCAAATCGACTACTGCGTTGAAAACGTCATCAATCCGCCATTATTACTTACAATAGTGTTGCATTTTTTGGAGAGAATGCATATTATTTCGAAGTAATTAAATTAAATTCGTAGATTTGATTAATCAAAAATAGTTTTAAAAAATATTTTCTTTTATTTCCGCCAGAGTACAATGACTGATCCTGGGCTCCATACAACTTTGGACCATCTCCTTTGAAGGCTCGAAGAATCTTTGCGTCTCTATCAAGAATAATCGTAGTTCCAAAAACTGAATAGGTAGGTACACCGTACACGTAAACTCGTGTTCATAAAAATATTATGGAAACAAGGTACGTCGATTTCAAAAGCGTCCAATCCTTTGTGGTTCTCGCATTCAAAGGTGTTCCCACTTTGTGCAAATTCAAATGTAGGAGAGAGCGACAAGCACCCACACTTGATCGTATATAAGATAAATGACAAAGCAAATCGTAAAAGAGGCCATAGTGCGAACAGAAAAAGGTTAACAATCAGAATTGGGTATAGATATTCTAGAATTTACTAACGATTATAGTGTATAGTTAAAAACCTCTTTTGTTTATAATGGTATTAATTTTTAAAAACAGATTTTAACTATTATACCAAATAAGGTTAAAAAAATAGTTGCATGTATTCGCAACCTCTTTACTAAGAACAATGTTTTGTCTGTCAGTCAGGGTTCGATTTTAATTACCTAATAAAGAAAACACTAGAATATATAAATATGTTAATTATATTCTTAAATGATACACCGAATAGCTTTATAGCTAATTTTTAAATAGCTACTAGGCAAATGATAAATTAGATATATCCACTATTGTGAGAAAATATATCTAATTTATGTATGCGCTCTAAGGTAAAATGTAAATTAAATTTTTAATATTTATATTTTTTTATTTTCTACAAGTTAGCCCTTAACTACAATCTCACCTGATGGAAAGTGATGAAATCTAAGATGGAAGCGGGCTAACTTGTTAGGAGCAGGCTGCATCTCCCACCAGCCAAAAACAAAGTAATAATAAATCTTATAAATATTATAATAGTATACACAACTCTATCAACTGTGAAACATTTTATACAAATTAAATCATTTCGAAAAATTAAAAAAGAACAGACCTATAACAGTATTCAAGACATTCAAAAATTAACAGTCTTTAAATACCGTCTAAGAAAATATAAAGAAAGAGATATGTTCTAAGAGTTGATAGTTCAATACCACTAATTGGCTCCAACGCAGCATAGACATAGACCCGGAACGCTAAATCACTTGGCGGTCCAACAGTCGACTCTAAAAGAGGAATGTAGCCGTATCCAACGCGGTATTTTTGGCATCTCTTTATTTACGCCCGTCGTAAATTTCACGACCATAGTATAAATCGGGGTCGTGTGAGGCGGGCCGTGTTGTACGGACAAAGGGATCCACCATTCAACACCTGTTGGATCGGTGTTAGATTAAATTGTACATTACCCACGGTTCCGATTGAAGAAACTAAGGGACATTTACCTGTAATAGAAACAAGATTAGATTAGGTTCGTGGTTTAACAGTATTTGCAATAAAAGACGTAATTGAAAATATTATATCAACAACATTAAGTTATAAATATCAAGAAGCCTCTTAAATAATCGTGAACAAATACTTAATATTAATATCAATAAAAGAAAAATGTCGATATCTTTGGATTGCCTTTTGATTTTGATCAATTGGATCTCTTCAATGCCTGCCCTGCCATGGATGCCCACGCGACCAGTATGTACCTAATTAGGTAATAATAATGCTCTATTATTGGGTTGCAATTAGTTACAAAAAATTAATGATTCCAAATAAAAATATCAGTTATCAAAGGCTTAATCTATACTAATATTATAAAGCTGGAGAGTTTGATTGAACGCGCTAATCTTAGGAAGTACTGGTCCAATTTGAAAAATTCTTTCAGTGTTAGATACCCCATTTATCGAGGAAGGCTATAGGCTATATGTTATCCCCGAATTCTTACGGGAACAGAAATCACGCGGGTGAAACCGCACGGAGTCAGCTAGTATGATAATACACTGTGACTTGTTTATGTTAAAAATGTATCATACAATTGCAATTATTTAAAAAATGGTCCTAAGCCCAACAATGATTGCAGATGAAAATGTCAGCTGAAAATGTTATGACATTAGGAAAGGTAAGAAATAGGGCGACCTCTCTCTGAGTAAAGTGCCCTCATTTCGTGCCGACCCCCATATTGTCTCACATTATGTAAGGGACAATTCCACGCAGACGTCTAACTTAGTTATGTCGCATCGTTTAAAATGCAAATGTCGGGCTTGAAATTTACGAATTAACTACTGAACTACTGAAGTAACTACTTGTATAAAAGTAAAAATTAGAACCTCCTTTTTGAAGTCGGTTAATTAAAATTTAACACAGTATAAAACTACTAAGCTAAAACAAATATTGCTCATAAATTACACTCGCAAATTCGTGTTTTTTTTTAATTTCTTTAAGCATCCTCGTGATACGTTCGTTCTTCATCGTGATCTATACAGTAATATTGCTGAAGAGTTTGTTTGTTTGATTGAACGCGCTTATCTTCACATGAAATCACTGGCATGTCTCTCAATAAGTTCAAAGTTTTTATTAAACGTAAGCTTATAGAAAAGTCATATTATGAAATGAAATGTATTACATGACAGGCTACTTATATACCTATTGTTAAATGGTGATAAACTAAAAAACTCAGCATAAGCCTGGCTGAGTTTGTTGTGGGCTCTTCTCGGACCAAGGCGCGTTTGGAACCCTCGTAATTTTAATTTTAAGTTTTCGAATAATTATTATCACCATTATCTTAAGTTTAATATTATTACCTGACGTTTCGAAAGAGCTTGTAAAGTAAGCCTATTTGAAATAAATGAATTTTGACTTTGACTTTGACTCCCGGGTTCGCGCACAAAACCGCGAAGCACAGTAATTTTTATGAAAAAAAAAAGAAAAAATAAATAAAAATATAAAGATTAAATACACGCCCTGACAATAAAGCTCAAAATATTAAATGACTTTAAAAAAAAATAAGGTGCAGTTAAGACCCACCACGCTGATTCAAAGCCGGTTAGCGGCTATGTACAAAGAAAAGTGTCTCTTCTATGAAGGATTACGACCGAGTCCAATTGTACAAGTCACCACATTAGATACGCATTGTAAGCAGCTACAGGTTGTCTTACAAATTCGGGAGACCGTAGAAACTCGAATGGGATTAAACATGTCCATTCATAATGATAGAATAAATAAAAATTGAAGTAGATAAACAGTACTAAGACCTAATATTCTTTATAATAACATCCTTGAATTATATTAACTTGATTTGAATTGATTTGAATTTTTATTAATTCGGCTTGTCAAAATTTTCAAAAAATGTTTTTTTCGTTATTTTGGGATTATTAATTAATAAAAATTAACCACGTTTGTGGCTATAGAAAGAAAATACAGGGGATTTCAACTTTTTTTGAACTTTTTTAACCCTTCTTTTCGGCTGTAATCGCTGTTTTATTATACATTTGATTAGGTTTTTTGTAACAGATCTGGTTAGGTAATACATCTACTACTCTAATGTTTGAGCCGTGATAGCCCAGTGGATAGGACCTCTGGCTTCGATTCGGATGGCGTAAGTTCGAATCCGACCAGGAGTATGCCCAGCTTTAACTTTAGAGTTATGGGGATTTTAATAAATTAAATATAACGTGTCTTAAACGGTGAAAGTAAAACGTCGTGAGGAAACCTGCATACCTGAATTTCCCTAATTCTCGATGGGTGTTAAGTCTAACAGTCCGTATTAGGGCAGCGTGGACTATTAGCCCAACCCCTCTCCTTTTTAAAGGAGACTCGTGCTCATCAGTAGGTAAGCCGAGTATAGGTTGTTATTGAGGATGATGATGATGATGATGATGATGTTTATTTCTACCGCCAAACAATACGAGTATAGGTATAAATAACAAGGTCCCTGTAAAAAAAATAATTCCTAATCGGTGCGAATCAGCTTTGATATTATATCTGATCGTAAAATTTGGTTTATAACCGAGAATTCTGGATTTGTCGTAAAACCTCGAACGGGGTCTAAATTAAATTTTTTATCATTTACGATCTTTTGGCCGAAATATTGCTTCCTCTCTTTAGAATTTTATTGTGAGGCATCCAAAAACCAATTTAAAGTGCTGTTGTTTTTATTAGTGTTAATTAAAAATATATTAAATTGAAATTTTACTTTACTTATTACTTGTAACAGTTAAGAGTAAGTTGGTTAAACATTATCTTTAAAATCGTTTACAGGAGGGGATTTACTGGTTTTTTACTGTTTTTAAGAGATTGAACAAGTACCTAGACTCTATATAATAAATGTTTAAGATTTAAACGAGCTATTGCTGGATGCAGGTGGCTCAGTATCGTGATGTTTGGAAGCCCCTACAAAAGGCATATGTCCTGCAGTGGACGTCCATCGGCTGATATGATGATTATTATGATTGCTATTATTATACAAGTTTTGTATTTATATACGGTGTAACGTATATAATCTTTATTGTAACACTGTAGTTTGTTTTTGTTGGATAGATAGCCCATTTATCAAGGAAGGCTATTTAATAACAAGCTACGACTAATAGAAGCTACGACTGAAGAACATCAACGAAAAAGTGACAAAAATGTGAAGAAATTATTCCTTTTGAGAGCTTCTCCGAGTCTGCTATTAAGGTTTACTGTGTCTCGACACAGTGAAGCTTAAAAGAATTCCACGCGGACGAAGTCACAAACATTTCGTAGTATTTGTATATACAAGGTTTCGTAGTATTTGTATATACTCGTACGGTGGGTCCAAGTTCATGGAAAAACACGCCAAAAACAAAAGTGGCATCTCAAAACATTTAGTCAGTGGCGATTTAAATAAATTGTAAACAGGCAAGTAACATATAGGGACTGTCAATAAACCTGAAAAGATGATGAAAAACTCAAGTTTATCTTAACCTTCTTTGCTCCACTTCATAAAAACAACAACTTATATAAATAAATTGATTAAAAAAAAATTTTGATTGACGCAGACCAACAAATTGATCAAAAACATGTTGGTAAATCATTCTCTTTTATTTATAAACCCTTTTCAACACAAACTTTCTAAGAAAGTTTCTGAGAAGCAAAACAACTTCGGTTTTGTTTACTTCCAAGTTGTGACCCTTTAGACGACAGATCTGGCCTTTACCCCTTCATTTTCAAATGTTTGTGTCTAAGGCTTTAATTCAATAGTAGGTTCTTAATATATTTCTCTAAAGTGTTGGCGTAATTACAGAGTAACACGAAATTCAAATAAGGACCCAAAGTTTCTTGGAAGTTCCTGATAAATTCGCGTTTTATGAGCGTGCGTTACTTAATATTACGTTTCTACCTATGTTTTACCGTACAATGTTTACTTGAGACCTTGAAAAATATGGTAATAATTAAATTTAATGTAATTAATAACTCAAAACTTGAAGCGTTCCTTCCTTATAGAAGAGGCAATGAATACTAAATATGGAGCTAAGATCCACCACACTTTCCCAGTGCAGATTGGCGGGCTTAACTTATTTAGTAGGTAATGAATGAGACAGCTTAACATGCTTTCCGAGGCTTGATTCGCGATTTTAGTTGTTTTATTTCAGATTTATTTTTGAAAGAACATCAGGTGAATCGCAGTCAAGGGTTAACTTGTCATTGAACAAAAACCCTCAATATTTTATAGCCCGACCCAGGACACAACCCCAGGACATTATGTTCCTTTATGAACCAACGATGTACATATACATACATACGTAACCTCAAATTACGAGTACATTATTCTTCCATATCTTGTAACAAAGAGAATTAAGAGAACGACTATTTAATACCGACAATATTTCCTCCATGAAAAATATTTCAAGGCAATGGCGTGAAAAATGTAAGCATACACCCTCTAATGACCCGTAAACACGGAGGAATTAGGCGCAATTTGTGAGGCTCTTATAGTTACTGCCTTCATTAGGGGCGTTAGCAAAATAAGGCTTTGCCGGTGACGTAGCTCGTCATAACTCCAAATAATAGCTAGAGTGTAATATTTAGAGCAATTTACATAATAATGACTAGAGCTTTTGTAGAAAATGTCACTAAGCTATAAATTTTGAACTCGGTGGAGAATAGCGAAATTATGTTCCTATTTAGTTTCATATTGTTACATAAATTAATAAAATTAAAGATGGTTTTAATTGCTAAAGATTAATTGAGTCAAATTTTAGCTTAAATGCGAATAATAACCTTTTTTAATTTATATAGATACTATTAATCTAAAGATAAACATAGTGACGTGATAGCTCAGTGGATATGACCTCTGCATTCGATTCGGAGGGCGTAGGTTCGACCTCCAATTTTTCAATTATGTGCATTTTAAGAAATTAAATATCACGTGTCACAAACGGTGAAGGAAAAACATCCTGAGGAAACCTCCATACCTGAGAATTTTCTTAGTTCTTTACGTGTGAGAAGTCTGTCCGCATTTGGCCAGCGAGGTGGACTAAGGCCTAATCCCTCTCATTCTGAGAGGAGACTCGTGCTCAGCAGTAAGCCGAATATAGGTTGTTAATGATGAAAGATAAACATACATCCCGTAGTAGATCGACCATACCTAGCATACCTAAAAAGATAAACATACCTCCCGTAGTAGATTGACCATACCTAACAGATCAATGCAGTTTTCTATATCATATCAATGATTACATTAACTATGCAATATTAAAAAAAAAATACTCGTAGGTAGCATGTGCACGTTGTGACCTTTGAATAGGAATAAAAACTATTAACAGAGGGAGCCCTTTCTCGGTAAACCCATAAATGAGCTAAACGTATTTTTTGTTTTCTCACAACAGTTTTTCAAAACTAATCAATGCGCTATGAGCAAAAAATTAAAAGGCCTCTTTGTTGAAACATAAGGGCCACTTAAAGGTTTCTTTTTAACAAATACTTTAATCATTAGCTATTGTTAATCTTTTAACAAAACAGAAGGTTCTTTTTTGAATGGTAGATACTTGTATACTAAGACAGCATATCAATTAGTTAGTCAATCAGGTAATTGATAGATAATTGTATAATCGTAAAGGAAAAACATCGTGAGGAAACCATACCAAAGAATTATCTTAATTATCTGCGTGTGTGAAGTCTGCCAATCCGCATTGGGCCATCGTGGTGAACTATTGGCCTAAGCCCTCTCATTCTGAGAAGAGACTCAAGCTCAGCAGTGATCCGAATATGGGTTGATAAGATGATGAATGACGATTGTATAATCATTATTATTATAATCATTTTATTCTGATATACATAACTACTAATTACACGTCACCTATAGTATGTTACATTTTTAAGTACATACCTATAATTTATTTTAGCAGTAGTAGTAATAGAGAAGGTAATGCACTTATATTAGAGATAGACCATGTATTACTCTGCGCTGAGACAATGACGTCTCATTTCCAACCGTCAGGGACACACCATGACTATTAAGTCTGACACCTTACCCCGTAAGGGATAAGGAACAGGAATACAATAGTGAAAAGGAAAGCTTCTTAGAAAAGTCTTGCTGCTGCAAGACCCAGGACTCTTTTCAGGGAAACCACTTCGTCATCAATTAATGTTAACAACTAATAAGTACCTTAAAGAACCCTATAGCACGGGTATCTTTAAAATCTGATAATTGTTTTATGCATATAAATCAATTTACATATACGAGTACAAAGATACGTGCATTTTTTATTTATATCTTCATTATATCACTGAGACAAAATGAATCTTAAATTCACAATCCTATCTGTAACTATGCCTCTCAGGAATTACAAAAATCTCAAAAATGTCAGTAACACATCCTCGATAGCCCTTCACCCTTATCAGGAACTTTATGGAAAGCAGACGTCTCTGGAACCACTTAGTGTGGGGCTTTGAAACAGGCTGCTTGGGAACATAAACGCAGCTAAGTTATAAGCGACAGCGGGACTAAATTCCGTGTGTACGAATTGTAGTTTTTTTAACATGGCCATGATATACTATTTTAGAATTCTCATGAATTTGAAAGCCCTTGAATTTGGTACCCCTATTGTATTCCAAAATATTTTTTTTTCCACCTCGAGTCTATAGCATCTCATAGTCGTCGTGTTGTTTTTTTTTTAATTTCACCTATCTAAAGACACTTAGGTTATTAAGACGAATCTAACAATATATTAATTGCGTCAATTCGTCCAGCGGTTTGGAAGATATGAGGTAATAAAGAATATTACATACATACATACATACATACATACAAGAAACGCGTGAAAAACATAAGCCTTCTTGCAGTAGGGATAATAAAAGATAATAAAAGGAAATGTAGAAGATACAAAAATAATAGCCTTCAGGTGAGTCTACGAACCTTTAATATGAGCATTAAAGGTTCGTTTCGTACATTTGATGTGGATGTGTATATCCATCACAAAATTTTAAGCTATCGAAAAATGCTTAAAAAATTTAATGAATATCTAAGTAAATATAAATAAATACTTATTGTTACACAAAACGTTTCATGTAGCTGTGAGAAGATACGACAAAACAGTACTGTTCCCCGCTGTCTTCGTGGCCACAAACTTAGCGTAGTCTTGGATAACGGAGAATCGGAGAATAGTAAATGCCGCTTTAAAAGGATTTTATACCCCTTGGCCCTTGTCGCTTTAATCTTTGACACTAAATAGTATTGGTTTAAAGCTTTGAAAAACATTTAGATATTTTCGGGTTTAGAAAACACGTAAACTTACGATATACCATAGTAAATCTTTGTTTATGTTATATGTACAAATGTTGAACTAAGAGCGGCATAATATTAAAAATTAAAACCCATTTTTTTCAAACCAATAGGGATGATGACAGTTTTTTAAATTGTATATAAATTAAGAGTATGCTAATAGTAAAGCAATTTTCTAAAAGTAACAGGATATCTGCGATCATTACTTTCGAAGTTACAGGGATTTAAAGAGTCAGATTTGCGGCGCTGCCGCGGATCCCTGAAAAACGCCCCATACAAAATGGCACGAACTAATGACGTCGTAGGCAATGTAATGATCGTTATTTTTGTATGTGCGTTCAAACAAAATTACTAATATCTTTGTTATTTGTGCGTTTATGTTTATAGTTCACATATTAAAAAATATCACATTTAATGTAAGGAAGCTAAAACTGTATGAATTTTTATCTAATTACGATAAAAAAATTTGATAAATTTTGAAATTTTATAATCTTATTTATTTTGTCCCATCCCCATTATCATTTGGCTTTGTGGCAACAATTTGAAAAATATCATTAAAGATCAAAGTTTAACAGTATCTAGGTTTGGTTCGAAGGGTTACCATGAAGTCTGGCAACTTATGACATAATAATTTGTCATGATAGAAAATATAAAAATGCGTTTAATTCTGCTATCCTGCTATATCTCAAAGCGACCACGGTCGCGTCACCACAGTTGCCTACCATACTTTATCTACATCAGAAACATCGGCTCTCAGACTTTTAACTTTTACCTATATGGAATGTATGTAGGCTTAACATTCGCGCCACAGCATATTATTTCGTGATGGCAAATTGACTTATTGCGGCGGAACTGAATATATTGAATCTCTCTTTCGTTGCCGGAGAAGGAAACTGGAGAAGGGTCGCACTAGATAGAGAGCAGTGGAAGTCGCTGGAGAAGACCTACGTCGAAAGGCACACTATGTTAAGAGACATTCTTAAAAAAAAAAAAAAACTAAATTAAAATGTAATGTATATAAAAATTGTTATTTCTTAACACAGAATAAAGGGCTTATTATTATTATTATTCGTTGCCTAGGGACGAACTATATATCCTGATCAGCTCTATTGGTCGATTTGTCTTCACGATATAATGTCGTGGGTCTTATGTTAAGGTTACTGACAAAGATTTTATACTATTAGGTAGATATGTCACATGTCGCATGTATGTTAGCCAGACTTGGACCAATTAAGAAAATCTCAATCAAAATTCCACCGCGCATACCACTGTGCCACGGAGGCCGTCAAAATGTAAAATAACAAAAAATTGTACGTATTGTGTGTGCTGCGTGGAGTAGCAAAATTCGGATCACTTTTGACGTGACAACGTCTTATAATTCGATGAAGCCGGCTGCACACTCTAAAAAGATGACGTCATGCGTCGTTCCCTCGCTCTAGGGTTGCCAACTTTTTTTACAAGAAATAAAGTACATTCTGGTCTATGAAGATTATTAAACAGTATTTTAGAAAAACAAACATTTTCTTTTGAAAAATGCAACCATTCCATCAGTATTTTCTTATGACGTTGTCATGTTTAACTATCGTCAGTAGACCGACTTTACAGACAACCGATTTTTTGCAGTGATTTTGTAGGCACGTAACATATCTAACACTCTAACAGTATCTAATCGTTGCTACTGGAGTATATTTTGTTGGTTTCAAAAAACATTTCTGGAATGGAATTTTTGAAGTGACATATCCACGTAAAAAATAACTCTATTTACTAGAGGAGGCCATGAATCTGCGTACACGTGACGTGACAACGAAATATTTCCATGCAAACTGGATGTATTGAATTTTTGTCACCTTGATAAAACATTTAGAGTGTGATGCCGTTTTATTTTCTAGAACGAATACAATAAAAGGGCCGTTCAAAAATATTCACGTTAAATATTTTTAAAAGTCAAATATATTACGAGTAGTTTTAGATAATTCTATAGCTATTTTCTTTTAATTTAAGTCCATGTTCAATTATTTTAACTAGGGTTATCACGGCTCTCAAGGGGGAGTGGGGTACGACATTAGTCCAGTGGGCAGAGACCGCACCTATAGACTATTTCTAGCTTTTAAAAGTTACCGATTGTTAGAAGCAATAGATAGGATACTATTATCTATTGCTTCTACCGTTAATTATTATCTAATATACGACTTAATTATTTATTGCTTAAAGCTAGCAATCTGGGCAATTTTAATTTTACGATATCGTCCTCAATCGCACAGAGAGCAAACATGAAAAACGAATATTCATCCTTATTTATACAGCAAATACCCATTACAAGGTAGGTAGAAAGGTACTAGACATTACAACATTCTCGTGGTTTAATTGATCATTGAATTAAACACCAAACCGGTTCAACGAAAGGCACTCTCAGCATTATCGCATATAAAGTTCATTTCATAGTACCTAGCAGTATATGCGTAATCTCCCAGTGTTAATTGCAAGTTATGGCAGTGAACAGGTGTAGTCAGTTAGTAACAGCGTAGTAAATTATTTAACGAACTCACCGAATTAACGTGCAACCTTGTGTAACTGTACTGAAATATGAGGCTTTAGTTTAGCACTAAAGCAGTTGTGTACTCCTGTACTGAGTTAGGCTAAGTACAGATCTGAGTAGAAAATCGCTGCGGATATTTTTGCTAATTAACACACGCCACGCGGTTTTACCAGTTTAGCTATAGTTCTCGTGGAAATAAGGGTATAAAATAGCCTGTATCACTGACAAATAATTTAGCTTTCTTCTGGTAAAACAATTTTCGGTTGAAGAAAGTCGGACAGTAGATTCAGAGATTACCCCATACAACCTCACAAACTTTACTTTTATAATAGTAGTAGATAACCTTATATTATTTTATAATATCATTGTTGTGAGTAATGGTTCATAACAACAGCAGTAATTCTCATTTAGATATTATTAGTTAAAGTTTAGTGCAATAGTGCGATAACAGGTGTAAAATAATTTATCCGTACGAGTATGTAGTATTCTGACTTTTAAACGATTTAAATGTCTATTTGGCTACAGCTAGAGCGATGTAATCCATCCAGCAACTCTTAAAATGAAAAATAAATATCTACCAGTACATCGTTATCGACCCTTATACGACTCACTGCTGAGCTCGAGTCTCCTCTCAGAATGAGAGGGGTTAGGCCATTAGTCCACCACGCTGGCCCTATGCGGTTTGGCAGACTTCACACACGCAGAGAATTAAGAAATTCTCTGGTATGCAGGTTTCCTCACGATGTTTTCATTCACCGTTTGAGACACGTGATATTTAATTTCTTAAAATGCACACAACTGAAAAGTTGTGGTGCATGCCCCGGACCGGATTCGAACCCACTCCCTCCGGAATCGGAGGCAGAGGTCATATCCACTGGGCTATCACGGCTCTTACCAGTACATACTTAATTAGAAAATTATTTTCTAACATTAGAATTAAAATGACCAAAATTTGGTATTTCTGTACGTTCTTGTGACTGTAACCACTATAACAAGCTTATGCATATGGATACCGCTTTCCCCAACGTAACACATCACACAGTGCACTGTCATACCGCTGCGATTTTTCACTTCGATGAGTTCGTAGCTTAAAACCGCAAAACGTTGCGTTCTTCGTTTAAACTGCGACATATTTGACTAATAAATTAAGGTTGTGTTAAATGTTTTATCAACGCTACCGCAGCGTTGAAACCGTGGTTGTAATCGTACATTTAGAAAACAGCACGCCAGTATATAGCATGGCTTTAGTAGGTAAGCATTAAAGCCCAATATTGCTGTACTTAGCTACGTTAAAACCCAATAAAGGGTTTTGAAGCAGCTTTGCGAATGAAGGGAAGGTAATAAAGTCGCCTTTAGCTACTTTAACCACTGAATGTATGCAGGCTGCAGCTATGTATGTAATGCTACCATAGACATATCAATAGTGTCGGACACAAATTCATACTAGATGTCTTGGGTTTGATCCCTGCCCATCGGACTACCAGTAACACTCACATCACAGTAACACAAGCTCTTCGTAAACGATGAATGTTGGCCATGATTAAAGACAGCGCTGATATATATTGTTTACTACTAGACAACCGAGGTTTTACACGAATAATATAGGCGCCTATGTTATTAGCTGATAATGTAGTTTTACAAAAAAAATCGGTCTATTAGTAAAAACGTTTAGATATAAAAAATATTGCATAATTAGTAATTTCAAATTAAGTGAAATTTCTGATCAACAAGTAGGCTGTAAATAGTGTATTTTCAAGGGATAATTTAATTTGCACACAGTAATTTAATGTGTAACTGTTCTTTATCGCGGTGTTAGTGCTTACTGGAGCACTATTAAATTGTCATTAGTGGCCCCATTCGGTGCTTATCGAACGGTTAATGGTCCGCAAGGAATATATAGCACAGAAGCTTAAAGTATTGCGTAGTATCTGAGCAAAGGATTAGAACCTTTCGTCCTTGGCTTTACATACAATCTTTTTTTTTTTTTTTTATTCTTTACAAGTTAGCCCTTGACTACAATTTCACCTGATGGTAAGTGATGATGCAGTCTTAAGATGGAAGCGGGCTAACTTGTTAGGAGGAGGATGAAAATCCACACCCCTTTCGGTTTCTACACGGCATCGTACCGGAACGCTGAATCGCTTGGCGGTACGTCTTTGTCGGTAGGGTGGTAACTAGCCACGGCCGAAGCCTCCCACCAGCCAGACCTGGACAAATTAAGAAAATCTCAATCTGCCCAGCCGGGGATCGAACCCAGGACCTCCGTTTTGTAAATCCACCGCGCATACCACTGCGCCACGGAGGCCGTCTTAAGTTATATTATACCTACATGCAAGTAAGATGTTCAACTGGCATATCGCGAACTACTGACAAAAATGTATTCTAATTTACATTAACTTGATCGAAGCCACCAGCAAAAAGGCAAGATTCTATACTGTAATCAATTAGATTCAATCATTAACATTCGTATTCGGCTCACTACTGAGCATGATTCTCAAAGGGGTTAGGCAAATAGTTCACCACGCTGGCCCAATGCGACTTCACATACGTAGAGAATTAAGAACGTTCTCAGGTTTGAGATATTTAATTTCTTGAAATGCACATAACTGAAAAGTTGGAGGTGCATGCCCCAGACCGGATTCGCCGAACCGGAGGCAGAGGTCATATTCACTAGGCTATTCACGGCTCTAAATACACACACCACATTTACAAAATCAATTTAAATACCCAATCCAAATTTAAATACCAAATTAAATTTATTTTATAATATAGATTCAATAAAATAATAAAAAACAAAATGTTTTTTTATGTTATTTATGTCTTTTGTCCCCTATTGTTTAGTAATTTAGCAGGTATAACCGCTATTTCGACGACGAAGCAACGGGCGACCACTAGTTAAACCTATTTTTGAAAATTTCGACCTAAATAAACAATGAACTTGAGTTTGCTCTTCAGGTGTAAGTATTGACAAAGCTTTACGTCGTGTCAGTAAACATCGTTTTAAATAGATATTAAGCTTCAAATATATCTTCTTAAACTGAGCTTGAAGTAATCCGGAGTTAAGTTTGATATATTATTTCGGAGCAAACGCTCACGCATCTCGGATTTGATATAAATCTCTTTAAACACATGTATTTTTTATACAAACAAGCTAATGTATGATAATACTCATAAATTTCACATTTAATACTCTCTTACTTAACAGAGATGTATATAATCTATCTATACTAATATTATAAAGAGATAATAAAGTATCCAGAGATAACCCCTACAACAGGATATGTAGGGGTAATCTCTGGATCTAGTAAACTGATTTTAAAAATTCTTTTACTACTAGCAAACCACGTTATTTGTGTATGTCATAGGCTTTATTTCCGTATTATCACGGGAACAGGAACTACGCGGTTGAAATCGCGGAGCGTCTGCTTATAATCAATATCTACATTCGGAATAAGGCTGCCTGTCCACCAGAGCGGAGCGAGGGAGCTTAATAGAGAAACGTACTAACGCGAAGCAGAGTTGCGTACTGTGTTTGTCGACCGGACCGGAGCGAGGCTGCGGAGCGAAGTGAGAAAGTAATGCGAAGAGGAGTTGCAGACTTTCTTCTCCGCTTCCCCGCTCCGCTTACCGGTTTTATATGAAATTTTAAACTAGCTCGGAAGTCCCTGTCCACTTGAGAGGAGCGGAGATTTTGTACAATCCTATTGGTTAATATTTCTTCGTTTGTCGGTTCCACTGGACTGCCAGTCCAGTAATCTTAGTTCATGATTTACACTAATACCCACTACAATAATTATCTTTGGTACAAGCCGGAATTATAACCTTATTAGCTCTACGATTAAGAGGACAGTCATAAATGTAAGGTCTAAGGTACCCGTTGATACCCGTCAAAATTGCCACGTTAGAATGGAGCTGGGTTCGAGACCTGGGTAGAGCTATAAATACGGGTCTCCTCTTAGAATGAGAGGGTTAGGCTAATCCACCACTACGGTGGCCCAATGCAGATTGGCAGACTTAACACACGTAGAAAAATTAAGAAAATTCTCAGGCATGCAGGATGTCTCACGATGTTTTTCCTTCACCGGTCGATTCATATTTAATTTCTTATCCTAAGGCAGAGGTATTATAATCCAATAAGTACTTATAAAATGTCTTATAAAATAAAGCCACTTTTAAATGTTATAATGGAAAAGATAAGCTTGACGTTAAACAATGTAAATAAATCTTTCTCTCTAACCTTGAAATGAAAGGTGTAAGTTGAGAAACAAACAAATTTTAATTAAAGACCCCGGGACTCGTTATCACAAAACTCTCTAAAGATCGTCTCTCAGGAGAAACGAAATTTTCACTTATCGTTATTGTTTTCTTAATTGAAATTTTCGCACAAAATTATACTTTGTAGGTATAATAATCTTATTTTAATATTAAAATGGTTGACCACAAATAAAAATAATATTATACTTTTTACAACAGAAATATAGTAAGGCAGGTGAAAAGTTGAAACGAAAACGAAGAGAGCCGTGATAGTCCAGTGGATATAACCTCTGCCTCCAATTCCGGAGAGTGTAGATTCGAATTCGGTCCGGGGTATGCACCACCAACTTTTCAGTTATGGCCATTTTAAGAAATTAAATATCACGTGTCTCAAACGGTGGAGGAACAAACATCGTGAGGAAATCTGCATACCTGAGAATTTTCCTAATTCTCTACGTGTATGAAATCATCCAATTCACATTGGGTTTGCGTGGTGGACTATTTGGCCTAACTAGAGCTCAGCAGTATAAATATAAATATATAAATATACTTAAACAATACACATCACTATCTAGCCCCAAAGTAAGCATACAGAGTAGCTTGTGTTATGGGTACTAAGATATTTGATATTATAATATTCATATACAATTATATACTACATATAAATACTTATATAATGTATAAATACACACAGACACTGGAAAACACTCATGCTCATCACACAAATATTTTCCAGTTGTGGGAATCGAACCCACGGCCGTGGATGCAGAAAGCAGGGTCACTACCCACTGCGCCACGCGGTGTGATGATGAGGTGATGATGAGGTAAAGCGTTGGGAGAATGCTTTTAAGAAGGTCTGTCATGAATGGAATAGAATATAGCGAGAGACAGAAAAAAGTGGAGATCGATAGGGGAGGCCTAAGGGACAAGATGCACTATATGACTGGCTACTTAAATACCTTAATAATATTAAATAGTGATAAACTAAAAGAAAAAAACTGGCTGAGTTTGTTGAGGGCTCTTCTCGGACTAAGGCACTTTGGGACTATAATTTTAAGGTTTCGACTAATTATTATCAATATTATCTAATAATATTACCTGACGTTTCGTAAGTGGTTGTAAAGTATGCCTAATTGAAATAAATGAATTTTTACTTTGACTTTTACTTTATTAGAAACAGAGATATAAGCCATTAGAGTTGTAAAAACGCCGTTACAGAATAACTTTACTGTAGTAGACGGTAGTTTTTCACCAGGAGGTGAATTTTCTAGTTCCGTCTAGCAGTAAGTAATAGCCCTAATATAAAAAAGAAAGGTTTCTTAACATGAACATTGAACAATTACAATTAAACTCGTTTAAACGAAATTTATTCCAGGAATAAAGACAACCGTGCTAATTACTATTTATTGCATCTGGTAGTACAATTATTTCTTTAGTAGTATTGCTTTAATTACGAGAATTTTCTTAATCGGGGTAAAGCTTACGAACTTGTTTTGTCTTTCTTATAGTTAATCATGTTCATGATTTAGTTTTGCTTGAATGTTTAAATTGCAGCACAAAAAAAAATGAAAATTTATGTATAATCTTGAGTATAGTGAGTAAGTAGCACTATATTTGTAGCGTCTGCTGCCTCAACTAACAATAATAAAAGTATCAAAACACGTCTCAATTGTTTAGCACAAACTTTAAAAAGGTACTTGCTCAGCATTGTGATGCATGAACCAAGCAAATGATGGAACATTTTTTATTGGTACAGAAAAAAGCTCATCTAGAAAAACTGTTTAATTCTGAGAAATAGAAGAAATATTAACACGTGAGTGAATATGTGCAATGAATGAAATATAAATGTAAATGTTGTTCTTATTTCTGATCATTACGGAATTATGAACGAAGATTGATGATTATTTGTGATGAGAAAAAGATATCTTTGATGTTTTTTTTAAATAAATACACGCAAAGAAATAAAATACATGGAGGTTGGACGCAAAAAGCTAGCAAAAATAAATGTCATTCGACTTCGTATAAATTCGCCGCTAAGCGAAAATAAGGGTCATAAATATTATGCGAAAATAAAGGGCGAATATTTAAAAATCTGCGAACGCTTCGCTCCGTAATGTTATCTATTGCGCGGAGCGACCATAAAATACTCGTCACAAATTGAAATTTAGTGAAATGGATGCGAGGGTTTAAGCTACTTTGTTTTCTAGCTTTGAAGCCTGACTTAGAAGTCACAACTTCAGAACTTTAAACAACTAATACCATAGGCGTTTATTATTTTATTAGAAGTTGGTCCAAAATTGCAGTGCCGATGGAGGTCGGGAAACCAAGTTGCTGGAATGGCCACACCGGAAAGCGTCCAGCAGTGAATGTCCATCGGCTAATAATGATGACATTGGTTAAAGCCGTGACTCCGACGAAGACAGTAGATGCAAAATGCTGCGGAGAAAATAAAATAATTTGCATTGACATCTTAAAGATGGCAAGTGAAGAGATGGAGGCTAAGATTTTAATGCTGCAAATACAAATTATGATTACTGTCATTATAAATTTAAATATCTAAATAAAGCAATTAAAAGCAAGCTAAAATTTAAATGTGAGAAACAGCAGCGCTATGATGAAATTGGTTAAAACCTTGTTTAAGACGAACAGACAGAAGCTGCAACACGCTGTGAATTAAAAAAAAACAGTTTGCATTGGAAGAATTAAAAAAAAACAGTTTGCATTGGGATCCAAAAGATGGCAAGTGAAGAGATGGAGGCTAACATTTTAATGATCCAAATACAAATTATGATTACTGTCATTATAAATTTCAAGACCTAAATAAAGCAATTATAAGCGAGCTAAAATTAAACGTGAGAACCAGCAGCGCTATGATGAAATTGCTTAAAACCTTGTTTAAGACGAACAGACAGAAGCTGCAACACGCTGTGAAGAATTAAAAAAAAACAGTTTTCATTAGGATCCAAAAGATGGCAATTGAAGAGATGGAGGCTAACGTTTTAATGATGCAAATACAAATTATGATTACTGTCATTATAAATTTGAAGACCTAAATAAAGCAATTAAAAGCGAGCTAAAATTTAAACGTGAGAACCAGCTATTATAGAGAACATTGAATTAAATTAATATCAACAAAAAAAGATTGCTCGAGTACCGAGTAATTGCTCGACTCTGTTAATACTATATACCTGTTCATAATGGGCTGTTACTCAAGATTAACTTCAATAAATCGAGTCTCACCATAATGCCCGTGATTTATCTAAACGACATCTCATTCCACGTCAACATACTGTAATCTATCGCGCCTCACTCGGATATCGTGACAGTTTGATCGACTTGTTTAAATGTGACGCGAAACCTTGGAGCTATTCAAATGCTTTGGTAGATGTATCTTGTAATCTAAACAACTTATCGCTTTATTAGCACTCTTGTGGTTATGTGGTAAGATTTTATACTTCGTATGTTGTCAGTCAATGCTGCTATGGATACTTTTAGAGTAACGATCTATATACCTAAAAGCTGTGCAGTAGTCGATCTGTGTGCCTAGTGGGATTTTTCAATGTTTTCATACTGTTACTATGGCGATAACGTATACGCAAATTTATATGGAATTGAAACAGTTGTGCAGTAGTGCCCCTAGATGGCGCTGTTTCAATCCCTTAGAAATTCGCGTTTACGTTTACGTGATCGTCACAGTATCAAACTGCCACTAGGCCTTCAGATCACGCCGGAAAAGCAAATTGGAATACTTCACGAATATGACCTAAATTGATTTTTAACTTTAGAAACGACCAGGTGATTGAGTGAGTATCTGTACCATTTAATAGAATCAAAAATAAGTGTTATGTGTATATTGTGTACTCCAGAAAATCTGAAGTCACTGATGTAGCACAACAAGTCGCAAAACTTAAGCTTTTAATGGATGGGACAGATAGTTAGTTCTCAGAGCCAATTGACATTGGATCCCAATAATTAACCCCATATCTTGGAGAGCACGATAAAATAATGATTACGAACATCACATAGTGACTAAACAATCAAACATTAGCATTCTATAACCAAAAGCTTTAAAGCAGATCTACCTGCTAAATCATTGCTTGTATAGCTTGCATTGGACCACTCTAAATTGTCTATTTGCCGTTAATGATTCTAAAATACATAACACGTACCATCAAGCGTGATTATAAATACGAGTATTACGTAATTAGCTAAGTTAACGAGAGTGCAACTTAGACTAATTAGATAAGGCCTGCCTCGCAAGACAGTATTTTTCTGTCAAAGTATATGATCAACGATCTTATGCGATTATAAACACTGTCTCTATAGAATCGATGTTTCATAGTTTACAATAGTGTCCGTCGTTTAAAAACCTTCGTAAAAATACCTTTTTATGTACTTGAATCGTGTAAAAAACGAACAAAAGCTGCTAGTTTAGTATAATATATGTATGAAATCTAAGCTCGTTTTCCTTAGAAAATGGCAGAAAATTTTGTTTGTGAATTTGGGTGCGATACTAGTCCTTATGTATTTAGTCTGAGGAGTGCAATAACGTCTGGGAAACTCTCAACAAACTCCGACGGGTAGAAAATACAATTTTCTATACAAACAAAACTAATTGAGATCCAATATTATAACTTTATTAACGTTAATAGCCAAATCATAGTAACTGTTCTATTGAAATTGAATTGAGAATGCCAATATTCATGATTTCATGAATTTCGAAATGAGGTCACGCAGAGATTAATATTAATAGTACAATAATTAGGTAATTCGTTTAACACCAATATATCGATTACCTTGCAACTCTGCCTAAAAATGTGCATGCCTATTAAACGCAGAACATATTTTTAGGCGAACAAACCAAACAAAACTTTTGACCAAGCAAAAAAATATTATGAGAGTTCTTTTTGACGATAAAATATACGACGACACTTCTATATTCAATTTCAGTGAACTGTGCTGTACTTTAACCGTTTTAACTTTTACAATATTTTATTTGACTCTGTTAGTATGTTGTATGGAAAACTTGAAAACTAAATAGAACCTTGTCCTAACGTTCGATTTGAAGACGCCCTACTTGATATCCTTAGTAACAGTGCTATAATATATGATACCAAAAAGCTAGACTACATTCCACTGTACAATATATCATCTTTACATAACCGACGTCCCGCTATTTCAACCACATAGTTCCCGTTCCCGTAAGAATAGTGGAATAAAATATAGCCTATGACACTCACAAATAACGTAGATTTCTAGGACCTAGTAAAGGTATTTTCAAAATTGGTTCAGTACATCCAGCACAAGCTTTACCTCTTTACAATATTATTATAGATTAACTGAATGTCTAAGGTGGGAAATTTTCAATTTTATCTACATACCGAATTATAGATTTCTACTTTACTTTCCCAAGCTGTAGCGCCACTTTTTAGCTTGTCAAATTCAAATTTAAATTCAAAATTCATTTATTTCAATTACTTACTTTAAAAGCACTTTTGAAAAGATTATGTCATATTTAATTCAATCTAATGGTGGTAATAATAGTCGAAAACATAAAATTAAAGTTACGAGGGTTCCAAATGCGCCTTGGTCCGAGAAGAGCTCACAACAATGTCAGTGCGTGAATTTTAATTCATCTCTATCACGATACTATAGTTAGAAAAAGAAGAGAAAGAGACAAATTTGAAAACTCACATAGGCGTTATAAAAACCTCGGTACAGAATAGGAATTTTCTTTTGATTGCATCTAGATTCGATAACTTCTTACATTACACTAACTTGGCACGTAATAAGCCTTTGTTAGTAAAACAATAAAACAATCGTCCTTTTGTAATATTTGCCAAAACAAATAACATCTACTATTAATGTATTCAGTTATAAAACCTAATCAATCGATCGAATCCAGTGGTTAGTCTGGCTTCGATCGAGTCTGGGTTCGAATTCTGAGTCATGGAATAAGATATTTTCAGTAAAAAATCTTAACAACTAATATTCGGCTCACTGCAGAGTACGAGTCTCCCCTCAGAATGAGATGGGTTAGGCTAATAGTCCACCACTACCATCCACATTGGACTAGCAATGTGGTTTAGCGGATTTCACACACATACAGAATTAAGAAAATTTTCAGGTATACAGGTTTACCCACGATGTTTTACCTTCACCGTTTGAGACACGTGGTCTTTAATGTTTTAAACGCACATAACTGAAAAGTTAGAGGTGCATGCCCCAGACCGGATTCGAACCTACGATCTCCGAATCGAAGGCAGATGTAGAAGGTAGAGGTGGCATATCCACTAGGCTATCACGTCTCTGTAAATAAATAATTTATTATAATTGCTACAAATTATTTAAAGAGTTAGACTTGTATATGAGAGAAATCTTGTACCTATGCGATATTATATGTATATTCCATGTAATATACTATGCAAAGTCGTTCTAAAGGTACCGACTGTGTCGCACAAAATTATTATCAAGCACATTTACACTCGCAGAGATACTACGAGCCATTTTCTCGATTTCATCCGTACATTTTCGTGGGTTAATTATGTTTGTGTAAATATTTGATGATATTTACGCTACATAATGTTAAGCTGATATAAACACTCCCTAAGTTAATATCTTCTGAAGATGTACTGGGTACATTTGGTAAATATGTTTGAAGTATTCTCAAGTTAAGTTTCAAGTTAACATTCATTTACCTATTTCAATTAGGCTTAGTTCACAAGCACTTTCGAAACGTCAGGTAATATAGGTATAAGTATTATTAGATGATGGTGATAATAATTGATCGAAAACTTAAAATTACGAGGATGTTATAGATGCAAGACGCAAAGTTCGATGAGCCGATGGACGTTGGTGTCTCAAGGTGCTGGAATGGCGACCCCGCACCGAAAAGCGCAGTGTTGGTCGGCCCCCCACTAGGTGGACCGAGGATATCGAGCGGGTTGCAGGGAGCCGCTGGATGCTGGCGGCTCAAAACCGTTGTGCTTGGAGGTCCATGCAGGAAGCTTATGTCCAGCAGTGGACGTCTATCGGCTGGTAAGGTATAAATGTAAAAGTAATTTTGTTTGTTTGTAATGCTTTCACGCCTAAATAATTTTAGCCGACTCAAAGGTGATTACAAAAATAAGAAAACTAATATCGAACAAAGGTTATGATTCACTATCAGGACAACTTAATTAACAAATCAAACTGTAACCAAAACAAGACCCTAGAATGGCAGAGAATGACCTTGAGTGAAGTCACGCACTTCTGACCATTGTGTGTAGGGTTAAAGGATCCTTCGACTGTTAACAAACACTCTCCTTTTCCGCTCAAGTCACTCTCCCCGCCTATCCCAAGTAACCCATAAAAAATTACACAACAAGAGATGTGGACGGCTCGAACGCCACGAGCACACTAAAGCCGTAACGCGGCAATAACAACCAATAAACCGATTATACAAATTATTACCCAAATCGAAATCTACATTATCATCAATACAGTCAAAAGCCAATAAAATGTTTAAAGTAATGTAAGATGAGAAAGACCCAAATAATTGATTTGTAAGTAAAATAATAGAAAAGTTTCACGGACACCTGGCTTTCGAGACGTGCTATTTTCCACCTTGACATTTCATTCCCCGAAAAAGTGGAGCATTTTGAGCTGGCCCCCGATGCGGAATTTTAGCGAAATTGCCACCGCCATGTTTGCTTCCCGCACTTTGTATGACGCGAACAAAACGAGTGACAGTCTAATTAAAATCTGACGTTTTACTGAACCGGCACTGATTTCTGGCTGCAATACGTATTTTAAATATATTTTTTTTAAATGCTAACTTCGGTGATATATAAGAAATGTAAATCGAAATGTTGAAGTCGAGAGAACGAATATTATAGTTTATTTCTTTCAAACACAATTTAAATTTTAGTTTTATTTAAAATCGTATTCGGGTGTTTTATTTTATATCTTTTACTCTAAACGTGTAGAACCTAACCTAGAAGTCTTAAATGTGATAAATAAAAATTGCGGGAACAAACAATACGTTACCCAAATCATCATCATTATCATATGAGCCGATGGACGTCCACTGCAGGACATAGTAGGCCTTTTGTAGGGACTTCCAAACATCACGATACTGAGCTACCTGCATCCAGCGAATCCCTGCGACTCGTTTGATGTCGTCAGTCCACCTGGTTGGGGGTCGACCAACACCTTGGTTACTAGAGCGGGGTCGCCATTCCAGCACTTTGGGACCCCAACGTCCATCGGCTTTTCGAACTATGTGCCCCGCCCATTGCCACTTCAGCTTCGCAACTCGTTGAGCTATGTCGGTGACTTTGGTTCTTCAGCGGATCTCCTAATTTCTGATTCGATCACGCAGAGATACTCCTAACATAGCTCGTTCCATCGCCCGCTGTGTGACTCTGAGCCTTCTTCTGAAGAAGAAGACCCAACCATATAATAGTGTAAATACTGGTAGCTAAATGCACTTGAAAAAACTTTAAATTATTTTGAAATCACAGATAGACACTTCAATTTTATTTATATTTACATGTTTTTTGGCTCAGTTGGAACCATCATACTCATAATAATATTATTCATATGGAAAGTATCAGGCATATTTCTGCAAGAACGATGTGAATAGTTAGTTCGTTAATTAAGTTTGTATGAAGGATATATGAAACTTTGTCGTGCAAAGTTGGCTTTCCAATTAAACTTTACTTTCCAATGTTACGTGTATATTATCTTCGACTTATAAGCTTGTCAAGAATTTAATTATTAAGATATAATTCAAAGCCGGGGTTGGCTTTTCTTTTTTTTTTTAAACATTTTTCTCTAGGCAATTATGCGTCTCTATTATTATCTTGATGATACCCTGCGGTTTTAATCGTGTAGTTCCTGTTCCCGTGGGAATATGTGTATACAATAAAGCCTATAATACTCACAAACAACGCTGTCTATTGCTAAATGGATTTTCAAAATCAAATTAGTAAATCCAGAGATTAACCCCTTTTATCTCATACAATGTACAAACATTACCTATTTATGATATTAGTATCTTAGACAGTAAAATTTAAATTTTTTATATTTTTTTTTCCTTAATATAAAAAAATAAATCAGAATAGGACTATCGTCGCCTGAACCATATACTGTGTTATGTGCATATACTTAATTTAGGTAGCTATTTCTATTTCGTATATTAATTATTCATTTTATGGTTACCCGTACTAACTTAAGAGTTATCTTTTCTTCTGTTTTTTTTTAATTTGCAGTTATACTTAGCTAAGTTCAAGTCACAAACCAAAAATATTTATTTTTAAAGAGGCACCTCCTTAATATTATTACGTACAGAGTTAGGTAGGAAACACCAAATATTAGCATAAACATATTAAGCCCTCGCATATGCATGAGTGTTATTAATCGGGGATGATAGAAATGCTGAGAACATCTAATACGTAACAAGTTTACCTACACGCACGTAGGTAGTAAATTACGTTGTTAATTTAGGATACGATATATAGAAATATGAAATATACTCGTATCTATATATGAATAAAACGCAAATGGTATAAAACTGATTTAAATAGTTTTGGAAAAAAGCCGTCTTATGACCTGCTGCTGTAATTCATCATTATCAACCCATATTCGGCTCACTGCTGAGCTCAAGTCTCCTCTCAGAATCCTTTTGATTAGGCCAATAGTCTGCCAATTTCCGGATTGGCAGACTTCACACACGCAGACAATTAAGAAAATTCTCTGGTATGCAGGTTTCCTTACGATGTTTTCCTTCACCGTTTGAGATACGTGATATTTAATTTCTTAAAATGCACACAACTGAAATTTGGAGGTGCATGCCCCGGATCGGATTCGAACCCACACTCTCTCTCTCTCATTGGCAATTTAAGGGTAATTAATTAATTAACATTAATTACCCTTAAATTGCCAATGTACCAACTATGACACTTATTTTACATATTATGTTTTATGTGTTTTGTAGAAGAACTTTTAGTGCAATGATTATTTTTCTTTCTTTTTTATAATTCGTTTTACTTATAATTGCAATATAACGATTCCATACTATACGAATATACAACATTGTTAAGAAATTACTAAACGGCAAATTATATTTTACTTCCATATATATACCCACCAAAACTAGTTAAATATGGCCGTCACGATATCTAGTTAGGCACAAAGCATGCACTAGCCTAGTTCAAAGAACTTTCCGAAATCAATTTTCTCAAAATGGAAATTCCTCTGTGCCCAATTGCCTTTATTTCACAAAGCCGAGAATTAATGAAATTTTGTTAGTTTTAGTGCAAGCTTTTAGTTGTAGCAATTAAAACATTTAATATCGACATAGTTACGCTTAGGTACTGCATCTTTTACCATAAATGTCAACCACTACTTATCTATCTGTATAAAGATAAATATACTTTATTTGCACACCACAAAGACAAAAACAAGTGAAATAAAAAACAAATTAGGAAGAGATCAGCATACAAAAGGCGGCCTTATCGCTAAGTAGCGATTTCTTCCAGGCAACCTTCGGTTTAGGAAAACTTAAGGACATCAGCAGGTGGCATCTGTATCAGAAACACAAAAATATTAATTTACTTTATTAGTAATACTGGCTATTTTTAGTGCATATATCTGTGTAAAAATGACAAGCGTATCAAAATGTCATCATATGGAAAACAGACAAAGATGCAAATTCATTTTCAAAATGTGTTTTCCTTGCAAATGTGTTATAAAACGTCGTATGACACACGCGCTTTGATAATTACAGCCTCTGCTTCCTTACTGTAGCTCTCGCCAAGGCTCGAGCTGCAATATCGTCTCGGCTGTAATTTTCAACTTACGCATATATCATAATGTACTACTACATGTGAATACGAAAAATTAAAGGCACGGTCCCGCTAAGTTTGCTAATTATGTTAGTACAAAACTTAGTGAGGATATGAACGAAGACGTATGAATCGGAAACTTCGTCGAACCAACTCGTTATCTAACGTTTTTCAATTAAACTTTACTCTACATTCTCGAATAGACCATTTTGTACGATAAACTTCTAATTGTTTTTGTAAACTTACATCTATTCTAACCTGTATCATTCGGCAATATTTTTGGCGTAGCTAGAAAAGCCATGTTTACAACAGAGGGGACATAGGTTCGATTCCCAGCATGTGTAGATTTAGTATTTTATAGTTTTGAATGTTTTTTTTTTTTTTTACTCTTTACAAGTTAGCCCTTGACTACAATCTCACCTGATGGTAAGTGATGATGTAATCTAAGATGGAAGCGGGCTAACTTGTTAGAAGGAGGATGAAAATCCACACTCCTACGGGTTTCTACACGACATCGTACCGGAACGCTAAATCGCTTGGAGGTACGTCTTTGTCGGTAGGGTGGTAACTAGCCACGGACGAAGCCTCCCACCAGCTAGACCTGGATCAATTAAGAAAACCTCAACCGGTCCAGCCGGGGATCGAATCCAGGACCACCGTCATTAAATTCACCGCGCATACCACTGCGCCACGGAGGCCGTCATGTTGGCTCAAGTCTGGTTTGGTGGTCTTCGCCGTAGTTAGTTTTAGGCAACGGTGTTTTTCAACGAAATAGCGTTTAAGTACGTTTTCAAGGTACGTACCTTCGCAGTCATGTCTAAACTACGAATTGAATACAAATATACATTATCCAAATAACATTATATTTGTTAATACTTATTAACGGAATAAATAGCATAAAATCTATAAAAACAGGCATTAAATCTCTTTGTGTTTACGTATGATTCGGTTTTATAGCGAAGCTATAGCGGACTCGACTTCGTCCGCGTGTTCAGTTTTTCACAAATAAGTACCGTGGGAACCATGGATTTTTCCGGGATGAAAAGTAGCTTATGTGTTAATCCAGAGTAATATCTATTTCCATTCCAAATTTCGGCCAAATCGGTCTGCAAGCCGCAGCGTAAATGAGGAATTAACATACTTACACAGACACACACACACACACACACACTCACTGAAACTTACGCATTTATAATATTAGTGTGAAATATACCATATATAATTAGAGTTCTAGGGATGAGTATAGCTTTTTAAAAGCATATAATTGGTTAGCATGAAAATCGAACTTGAAAAAACTCCAACAAGCATAATAAATAGGCATTTAAAGTAATTTGTACTCTGAGATTTGCGTATTTCTATTCTAGGCAGACTAAATCATGGGCCTATTTGCATACATTATCCTAACAGTTAACAGCTATAATTCCATCAGGCGGGCCCCTGACCCCCTTCCAACGTGATAGATCACTTTAACTTTGCAAGTCAAAGTAAATGGTATATTATTGCAACGGAATGTCTTGCTTCCGTTTAATGATAGAAGCTAAATCATAGTTTGCTCAAATGACCAGGATTTATAGGTATAACCAATGATAGTTTTATATTATAGATAGGTTACGTCCCTACAAAATCATCGCAAAAACTGATCCGAATTTAGCGACTCCACTGAGCGCACACATGCACAATTTTGTCTTTAATTCAATTAAATATGTAAGTGTGTGTGCTTTTGGGTTTAGGGGGTCTTTTGGGGTCGGGGGTCTGTTGTAGTTGGGGGTCTTTTGGGGTTGGGGGGGTCTTTTGGGGTCAGGGAGCTTATTGCACTCTCTTTCTTTACGTTGAGACGAATTATCTGGGACTGGGGTCACTCAGCCCCTATTGGTCGACAATATGTCTTTTCCTCTGCACAAGATAATAATATGTCGTTGACGAAGAAACCTAGGAGCTCCACAAATATTCTTAACCGTCTGTGCTTAGTAGATATTATATAGTAGCAGTAGAACGAGACGAGACGAATATCTTAGCATTCCATGGATTCACCGTGCGGGTGCCGGGTCCATCGCGTGGTAGAGAGAAGAACTCCGAGCAGAGTCCTGAACTTGTGACTTGGACGTAGGGTTAAGGAATTCCTTGACGATCGATCAACACTCCCCGTTCTCTGCTTGTGTTGTTCTCCCTGCCTAGCCAAATTTAATAAGATCCTATTAGAGCAGCTTTGGATACTCCTTCTAATATAGAACTAGCTGCACTTCTAGAGAGGCCAAGGTCTTTAAGCAAGTTATAGAGAGATTTTGCTGGTAATCCTCTCGCACCTACTTCTACGGCGTACAGACTAACTACATAGCCATTTTTAGTTAGTTTATTTGTTAGGTCATAATATTTATTCACTTTTATACTGTGGTCCTTCGGAATGTTAGTCTCCCACGGCACAGTAAGCTCTACAAGTACTATTCGCTTAGTTTGTTTGGACAAAAGGAAAATGTCTGGTCTAGACCTCGAAATAGCGACATCCGCTGGGATTTTATAATGTTTCTCATACGTGTCCATTAATAATAATAGTTCGTTTGTTTTCCGTAAAATTGTAAGTTTCCAAGAGTGTTCTGGAATAGTACCACGGACCAAATACTCCATGGGTACAAATAACAAACGTACATACCATGAATTGCCTGTTCGTATTAAGCTGTTGATTTATTCCACGTTAACGATATCTTCACTTAATTTCAAAAGCAATTAGAAACGTACCTGAAACAAAATAAAACAAGAAATAAATAATTAAAACCACAGAGCAATCTAACGCTAAAGAAAAATGTCCCCTTATATTTAAATCCCGCCGTTTGAAATGGTTCTTGGCGAACGACTTGTAAATGAGCAAAAATTAATTACTCTGTGCCCGAATGGCAGTGACGTCAGGAAAAAAAGATAATTGGATGGCACCAAAAGGCATAGATTGATGTCGGACCCTCATTACTTAGAGTTTGTCTATTTTCAAGTAATTTGTTTTCCACAGATACAGGAAACTTTAATTTCCAGAGACAATTGTGTTCTTTTTTAAATACAACTCTCATTATAGTCGTTCAATGTCCTTTTTTTTGGCAATTAACTTTTATTTATCATTCTTTCGTTTTATGGTCGATTGTGTAGAGTACAATCGCTTAGTAAAGTTAAGTTTTGCTTGTGTTTAGGTTTGTGGTTTTACTTTTAACTTAGAACATTCCAACATAGTCAACATTATTTAAAAGACTAGCAGAATCACGCGGTTTCACCCGCGTATTCCATTCCAATGGGAAAACGGAGATAAAATATAGCCTATGCTACTCCCTGATAATGTAGCTTAAATTAAGCTAATTTGAAAAGAATTTTTTAAATCGGTGCAGTAGTTTTTGAGTTCAATTGTTACATACAAAAATACAAATCTTTCCTCTTTGTAATATTAGTGTAGATATTAATTTTTCCAAAAAATGGGCCACTTTGCGGTCTAGTGTAATCTAAACGAACGCATCCACGCGTCGTACATGTTTGTAACATTCATGTTATTACCTAAAACTTTTATGCGTTGCCAAATAAAAGTTTCCTTATGACAGACATACAGTCAGATCAAATACAACGTGATTCTATAAAGGTTTAGGTCTTTAATTTATATACGAGCATGTAACTCGAAGCCTTAAACCGTAGGTTCGAAACCGGTCCGCGGCATGCACCTCCAACTTTTAAGTTATGTGCATTTTAAGAAATTAAATAGATATTACGTGAGATTGATACGTGCTTCAAACGGTGGAGGAAAAACATCGTGAGGAAACCTGCTTTCCTGAGAATTTTCTTTGTATGTAAAGTCTGCCAATCCGCATTGGACTCTCATTATGAGTGGAGACTCGTGGTCAACAGTAAGCCATAGTATATGGGTTGTTAATGATGATATAACCCTAAAATGTACTCTAACACTAGCACTAATCTATCGATTGAGCTTCCGATATCCAACTAGATATAGCTCTGTGAATATACAGCTCAAAGTAATCCGTAAATGGCGCTTTGGTTTCGGAACAAAACACATGCGTGATACGGAGTTAGTGATTTGTGGTTTTGAGGCTTTGACTGCGGTACATTATTGTTTGCCGATGATTATTATCAGACGGAGATAACTTCGTGATACTGTTTGAATCTCATTTAACTTGTATTTACTGTAACATGTCGTGTCGCGAAGCTGAATTGGCAATGGGCGGGGCACATAGTTCGAAGAGCCGATGGACGTTGGTGTCTGGAATGGCGACCCCGCACTATAATGCGCAGTGATGGTCGATCCCCTACCAGGTGGACTGTCAACATCAAGCGAGTCGCAGGGATTTGCTGGATGCGGGTGGCTCAGTATCGTGATGTTTGGAAGTCCTTATATTAATGTTAGAAAAAATATTGTTAGTGCCTATACTGTTATTTATATAATAATAGCTGATGCCGCGCGGTTTCACCCGCTTAGTTCTCGTTCCTGTGAGAATACGAAGATACAATATGACACTCGCAAACAACGTGGCTTTCTAGTAGGTAAATAATTTTCAATTCTGATTGACAGATCTACAGATTACCCATTTGACAAAGTTTACCTCTTTTTTAATATTAGTAAGTAGGTATAGTAACAAAGTTTATTCTAACATTGGAAAAAAAATGTAAGTATATGTAGAACTTATATTTGTGAATACGTTTAGCATATAATTTTAATTTAGATGAGATTGTTTTATTTGAATTTTAAAAATCGCGACTAATACTTATTTTTAATTTCTTTGAATGTAAATAATTGTGATTGTGATCATCGATTCACAATTATTTACATTATACATTATTTACCTACATTATGTTAGGTAATATCAAATAGGTTTATGTATAATTTGATATACAAGATCTAAACGATTTTCGAAAAGCAACCGATAATTAAATCATTCGAATTAATAAACTGTCGTCGTCGTCATCAACCCATATTCGGCTCACTGCTGAGCTCGAGTCTCCTCTCAGAATGAGAGGGGTTAGACCAATAGTCCACCACGCTGGCCCAATGCGGATTGGCAGACTTCACACACGCAGAGAATTAAGATAATTCTCTGGTATGCAGGTTTCCTCACGATGTTTTCCTTCACCGATTGAAACACGTGATATTTAATTTCTTAAAATGCACACAACTGAAAAGTTGGAGGTGCATGCCCCGGACCAGATTCGGACCCACACTCTCCGGAATCGGAGGCAGAGGTCATATCCACCTGGCTATCACGGCCAATAAACTGTATGTAGCAATTTTACTCTAACAGCATAAATATAAATTGGTAAAACGAAAGCACAAATTAAAATAGAAATACCGCATTGCCAACTTAACTTGACGCCCGAAAAAGGCCCGAGCAATACGATTTCATTAATATAAATACGCATATCCATTCCAAACCGCGCAGATAAATAAATAAATGCGACCTCTACGGCGGAAAATGAACCTAAAGTGGAAACAACAAGCTACGGGTAAGGGTTAATTTACCAAAACAAATACTGCGGTTAGCGCGCGCGTAACCTCGTTTCTAACGTGGAGTTGCTTTTGATACAAAGAGATCTTTAGAGGCTGTGAGTTGCTTTACACGATAGCTTCACAACCATAGAGAATATAAGCCGACAGTGCGCCACAGACAATAGAGAATATAATATGTAAGAAGACCACAGACAAAGTTGGTCTTGAAAATTCTTTTACCACTGGAAAGCCACGTTATTTGTGAGTGTCATGAGCATGTCATATTATATCCCCGTATTCCCACAGTAACGGAAAATACGTGGGTGAAACCGCGGGTAGTCTGCTAGTACTTTCTAAAAGTTGCTTTTTATACAAAGAGATCTCTAGAGGCTGAGTTCTTTACATGATGGATTCCCAATCAGAGGGGATATAAGCCGTCAGTGCGCAATAGAGAATAGAGAATATAATATGTAAGAAGACAACAGACAAAGTTGGTCGCTAACATAGGCCCTCTTAGGAAAGCAGATTCATTCAGAAGACTATGGAGCGAGCTATGCTTAAAGTACATCTGCGTTAGAACCAAAATTATCGACATAATAACTCACAAAGCTGACGTGACAAGAGGCGATGTATAGTTCGAAAGCTACCAACGAAAGTTCTACCAACGTTAGGTATCTAACGCGCTGGAATGCCGCGTACTAGAAAGCGCAGTGTTGGTCGACCTCCCACTAGGTGGACCGACAAGATCAAGCGGACTTCAGAGCCGCTGGATGCTGGTGGTTCAAGAGCGTGGTGTTTGGCAGTCCTTTCAAGAGGCCATGTTCAGCAATAGAAGTATATCATCTAATAATGATGACGAATGATGATGATGATGATGATGATGTTGTTGATATAATCACCAGAACTTGTACCCTACTCAGTTTAAGAGATCCCATGACCATATTTTGACTTCATTATCAAACCAACATCATGGTGGCAATTTTTTTTACCTCATAACCTCAGGCTATGCATAATCATCACCATCATCATTACCCATACCCGGCTTACTTTTGAGCACGAGTCTCGAATCAGAGGTGTAAGACCTAATAGCCCATCACGCTGGCCCAATGCGGATAGGCTATTGTCACACACATAAAAGGTACGCAGGTTTCCTTGTGATGTTTTCCTTTACCGTTCAAAAAAACACATTACATAAATATAAATGCTATATGAAATTAGCAGGTAAGAAAATAGAAAAATTTAGTTAATACCGCAAGGACGGTAAATTAGGAGGTAATTTATTAGCATACTTGTAATTTCAGGACTGAAAGCTCTGACAGCTTGATAAATTGGCCTTCAGAATTTTTTTGGGATCAACAATAATTATTAGGTAAAATAATTTATCCTGGCTTATATTCATTTTTTTTTATTCTTTGACAAATTAGTTCATGACAGCGATCTCATCTGTGGCGAAATTCTTATTTTCATATTAACGACAATCCTGACGCTCGCGACTTCGTTCGCATGAATTTCTTTTTTTCCTGCAGAAAGGGATTTTTCTGGGATATAATCGTTTAGACGTGAAACAGACAGACTTACTTTCGAGTTAACAATATTGACGGAAAAGGCGAATAATATTTAGTGGTTACCATTGCATACAGCTTTAAAGCCAACTTTGCATGTCGATGTACTATGCTAACCACCCGAGGTCCGCCGTGGGTGGTTAGCATCCTTCCCACCTTCTCCTTTCTACCACAGAACAGCAAGACGTCGCAAACGGTGGCATCCATATTTTGTGGATGTCCAGGCAACTCGTACGAAAAGATTTGCATCTACATTTCTAATTCGTACAGCAAAAATTTGGAATGCCCTTCCGGCGTTTGTGTTTCCTGACACATAATTTGGACACCTTCAAAGCTAGAGTGAATAGGCATCTTCTAGGTAAGCGCGCTCCAACTTAGACCGCATTAATGCTTACCATCAGGCTTAATTGTAGTCAAGCGCTGGCCTATATTGCAAAAATAAAAACCATGGGTGGTTAGCATAGTATACCTACAGTCCTACATGCATCCAGCACTGCCGGTATGACGCCTGGTAAAAGTAATCTTGTGGTCGCGATTTTTGCTTCAAGCCAAGCCGTCATGCACATCGCGACCAGCCCACGATCAGGGCTCCATTAAGCAGCCTACGGCATTTACACAATCAAAAAAAAATTACAAATTTCTAAAAATCACTCTAGACCTTCGTAATCCCTGGTCATGGACCAGATTATCTTTGCTATTATTATAAAGAGGTAAAGTTAGTGAGTTTGTTTTTTGTGATTTTATGAGGATATCTCTGGATCTACTGAAACGATATTGAAAATTCTTTAACCACTGGAAAGCCACGTTATTTGTGAGTGTCATAGGCTATATTTTATCCCCGTGTTTCTACAGTTAAAAGAAATACGCGGTTGAAACCGCGGAGCGTCTGTTAGTACTTTATATAAAATGCTTAAGCTATTGCACATTGTTTAAGCCGCCAGAGGTCAAAAACATTGTATCCCACAACAAACTAACCAACATTATAAGATAATAGTGTCAAAAAAAAGGTAAACCCGTCCTATCGAGCCACTTTATCACAATTTACGGCAGCTCATTCACATTTGGCGAGATGGCCCCAAAGACTGCGAATTTTCCCGTGTCATTGATGGATTATGTATAAACAGATGCTTCAGTAAGCCATTGGAGAAAATCTGTATCATCAGTAGAGTATTCAATAGAGAAAAAATAGAGACTCCATTACCAAATTTTTTCTATGAAATAGACATTAATAAAAGTGCATTTTTATTCCTCTTTTTTTGGTTTTCGCTAGTTTCTTTTTATATTGTTTGGACCATGATAATTTTTTTATATACGTAATACCTCATATTATACATATACATATAATAATATATAGATCGAATCCAAAATTGCTGGAAAAGTAGTAAAAAGGTTTCTCTAAAAGTAGGTATTGTAATCCGAACGCGAAAGTTTGTATGGATGTTTGTTATTCTTTAAAGCCGCTACTACTTGGATGGCTACTTTTTATCTATAAATTTCTGATCCAAACTATATTTTAATATTGATTTCTATGAAAACTAGTACAAATCTCTATTAGAATAAGGTTTACCTTTGTGCACTTTGCTAATAAATATCCACCAAATTATCAGCCTGTTTTAATGGCCTATTACAGGCCTCCTTCCTTATAGGAGACGGGATATGTAGCTTAGACTCACGACGCTGCTACAATGCGGATTGGCGGGATAATAAATACAGCCACACTATTTAACACAAAAGATAAAAAGATGGTTTGATAAAAACATTCATTAACATGCTGCTGCCCTAGTACTGGTTAGGAAGAGGATTATTAAGAAGAAAGTTATCAAAGTTATTGTAAACGTATTGGATAACACTAACTAATACTATCAAAGTTGTTACAGAATCTTACAATAACTTGTTTCCGCAACTTGGAAGCCATCTAACTAGGCTGTTATCTCTTGAAATTTATACCTGGAGACTAAATTCAAAGTTTACGAGGACTTGCTAGTTTTACGACTAACATTCTCAAAGTTATATTAATAAAGTAAGTTATGTATTATGAGTAGATATTATTTTTATTATAGACTTTTAACTACGTAGGTAGCTAATCTCAAAAGCAACAAAAAATAAAAACAATCTCGTTATCAACCCATATTCGGCTCACTACTGAGCTCGAGTCTCCTCTCATAATGAGAGGGGTTAGGTCTTAGTCCACCACGCTAGCCCAATGCGGATTGGCAGACTTCACACACGCAGAGAATTAAGAAAAATATTTATTTTTATTAAGAAAAAAACAATTTGAAAAATCAAAATTATTTAATTAGCTAAATAAATTCTTCGAAAGTCTTTGTGTTACAACTACCAGATTTTTTCACGAACGAAGATTCCATTGAAGCTGTAATACAAAAAAAAAATACGAAACCCAAAAAACCGTGGAAATCATAATTTCCTAGCTCAGGTTTCGAAGTGAAACGAACAAAAGGGATTTTTCGTCCGTTAGGTAAACTTGTCACTTGGTTTCCTTGGTTATCGCGGAAAATGATAAAATAAATTATTTAATCACTGTTCATAATAAACTTCTGCAAAGTAACTGCGTTACTATTCAATATACTGTATGACTAGGTGAACTGAGGACATCAAGCGGGTTGCAGGGAGCCGCTGGATGCTGGCAGATCGAGACCGTTTTGTTTGGAAGTCCATGCAAGAGGCCTATGTCCAGCAGTGGACGACCATCGGCTGTATATGATGATGATGATGATGATATAGTTCGAAGAGGCGATGGACGTTGGGGTGCCAAGGTGCTGGAATGGCGACCCCTTACTAGGAGGACCGAAGACATAAAGCGGGTTGCATGGAGCCGCCGGATGCTGGCGGCTCGAGACCGTTTTGTTTGGAAGTCTATGCAAGAGGCTTATGTCTATCAGTGGACGTCCATCGTCTGTTAATAATGATGATTATAAGATGATTATAAGAGATAAGAGAGCCGTGATAGCCCAGTGGATATGACCTCTGCCTCTGATTCCGGAGGGTGTGGGTTCGAATCCGGTCGGGGCATGCACCTCCAACTTTTCAGTTGTGTGCATTTTAAGAAATTAAATATCACGTGTCTCAATCGGTGAAGGAAAACATCGTGAGGAAACCTGCATACCAGAGAATTATCTTAATTCTCTGCGTGTGTGAAGTCTGCCAATCCGCATTGGGCCAGCGTGGTGGACTATTGGCCTAACCCCTCTCATTGTGAGAGGAGACTCGAGCTCAGCAGTGAGCCGAATATGGGTTGATGACGTATAAGAGATTGTAGGGTACGAAGAG
Source organism: Bicyclus anynana (assembly GCF_947172395.1). NCBI lineage: Eukaryota > Metazoa > Arthropoda > Insecta > Lepidoptera > Nymphalidae > Bicyclus > Bicyclus anynana. Next base: position 9,901,720 of record NC_069098.1, read on the forward strand.
CAATCATGTTAAAAGATTTATAAGAGCGTAATTAGACAAAGATTCTAACCATAACAATTTATTTGCGTAATGTAACAGAACTCGTTTCTTTTTATCATCGAATCTTCAAAGGTAATTCTCAGAAGAGTTTCTTTTGCGCCAAGTCTCAATCACTTCGTCCGTTCTATTTAGCATGAATAGATTTACCACACAAACAAATACACTCGTATCTTTTCAAAGTATTAATAAAATTTTATTGGGCAATTTCAGATAGGTTCTCAAGTTGAATGTATCTTTTTTTCGTATAGGAGTATTGAACGTGGTATCTTTTCTTTCGATTGTGGTTTTATTTTAATGATCCTTTTTAAGTGACGTAAAGAAAGGTGGTTCTGTAAACTACCGTTGGTTTGTTAGTCCGCAATTTTCTTAAAATTAACCTAGGTAGATATGAAAAGTTTTTACTACAACTAATAAAATTGGTTTATTTTTAAGCCCCGACGCAAAAAGAGGGATGTTATAAGTTTGACGTATCTGTCTGCCTGTGGTACCATAGCTGCCGAACGGATGAAGCGATATCAATTTAGTATTTCTTTTTATATGAAAGGTGACTTGACGAGTGTTTTTATGTTTGATAAAAATCAGTTGAGCCGTTTAACGGTGGAATTCATAGTCGTAGTAGGGGGCCCCTAAGGGGATTATTCAGCCGCTATGTGTCGAATTCAACCCCTACGCGTTTCATAGACAAAAGAAACCCCTCATTTGACAGGAGCTGGCGGCTGACTGCTGAATTACCGATATTTGTCAGCCAAACCATCCCCTGGCATTTTTTTTGTTGTTATTCGTGATTTATTTATTAGAAAGTGGACGTTCGGATTGTTATAAGTGAAGTTATAAACAGCGAGTTATATCAGTGCCCAAGATATATATTCGCAATTGCGTAAACCCAGTATAATACTATGACGATATGGAATGTACGAAAGATTCTCATATTAGGCATAATATGCCTCTGTTTGATGAAGAATGAACACAGAAGACCAAGAGAGGAATACCAATACCGCTAGCATTATACATTCTAGCAGCACTTCGATTCTATGAAACGGGATGTTATCAGGTACGTACCTTTGTTCATTATCAATAACTTTTTGTTCATGAAGACGCCGCGCGGTTTCACCCTGTGTGGTTCCCATTTCCGTAAGAATATGGGGATAAAATATAGCCTATAGAGTTCGGGGATAGTGTAGCTTCCCAACAGTGAAAGAATTTTTTAAATTGGTTCAGTAGTTCCAGAGCCTATTTAAAACATACAAACAAACAAATCTTTCCTGTTTCTATTATTAGTAAAGATAAATTAGGAGTAGATATAAAACCAATTAGCCCAGTGGGTATGACCTCTGCCTTTGATTATGATGGTGTAGGTTTCCAACAGTGATAGTCTTTCAAATCAGTTCAGTAGTTACAGATCCTATTCAAAACAAACAAACAAATTTTTCCTGTTTATAATATTAGTATAGATAAATTAGAAGTAGGTCAAAATCCATATAGCCCAGTAGATATGACCTCTGCCTTCTATTTGGAGGGTGTAGGTTCAAATGCTGTCTGAAACATGCACCTCCAAATAATTTCAGTTATGTGCATTTTATGAATTTAAATGTATATTACATGTCTCATACGGTGAAGGACAAACATTGTCTCTACATGTGTGAAGTCTGCCAATTCACATTGGGCCAGCGTGGTGGACCTTATCCCTCTCATTCTGAGAGGAGACTCATGCTTAACATACTCATGATGAAGAATTTAATTAGTTTGTATGTTTGTAATCTAACCTATATAAATGTTAGGTATACCTATCTAGTTTTGATTTAGGAAATATATAACCTATATAAATGTAACTAACATAATGTTTATTTTCAGACTGTAGGTGCAGTCCATCAAGCATTCTATGAAATAACAGAAATGACAAAAGTCAAGCTGTATTGATGTCACGCATAGGTTTACATATAAACAACCCCGGAGGACCCTATACACAGATTTAAAGAAACCGGCTATCATGGCAGGGAATAGCAGTGATGAGCTCTGAGAATACTGTTTTACCAAGAATACTGAGAATACTTTGGTCCTTGAAAATCTGAGTTTTCAGATCACAGTAATTGGAAGACCCTCATACCTTGAAAAGTCAGCAGCATTTAATATCGAAGTAGTAGGAGTGAGTGCAGTGTATTGTAAGGTGGTCACTCACTCTGAAGTCCATAACAATAGAAAATATATACAAATCTTAATTGAATGAATGATGGAAAATAAAAATTTATTGATTAACATCTTTAATAAAGATAATTATTAAATGTTTACTTCTGCATTTTTCATTTAAGTCTGGCCCTATAAAAATATACAATAATAACAATAAGTTATATGTAAATTATGTATTTATTGTTGTTATTAATTAAACTTTGTATCAAAAGGATATAGGTTTGATTTTAGAATTGCAATAAGTACTGTGTGGTTCATTATTATCAGCCCATTACCAGGCCAAGCCTACCTCCTAAATATATAATATTATGTGATCTAAAGCTTTGTGTAATGCAATTTTACCACTACCTATTATATACCTATTCCTAAGGATAAGCTACACTTATATTTATTTACTGCACTTACTATAAATTGTAAGAAAATACAGCATAATAGTACCTACTTGTAATTATTTCAGGTAATTATAGGTGGTTTTGAGTAAAATAAACAAATTTCCTCTTACAATATTTTTTTTATTTCAAGTAGGATTTCCACATCCACATTACAAAAGTATGAAATATCAAACTACTTATATAGTAAATAGTATGCTTGGGATTTCTCTGCGTGATCGTATCACAAATGAGGAGATCCGCAGACAAACCAAAGTCACTGACATAGGTAGCACAGCGAGTCGTGAAGCTGAAGTGGCAATGGGTAGGCCACATAGTTTGAAGAGCCGATGAAATCGCAGTGTTGGTCGAACCCCCGCTAGGTGGACCGAGGGCATCAAGCGGGTGGCAGGGAGCCGCTGGACGCTGGCGGCTCGAGACCGTTGTGTTTGAAAGTCCATGCAAGACGGCTATGTCCAGCAGTGGACGTCCATCGGCTGATAATTTTGTATATGATCATGTTCGTCCACATAACTTCAATATTTTTCTAACAACTCCTTCTCGTGAGAAAGAAACTTTTTGATAAAATTGATCTATTGTACACTTGAACGAATTAAATTTTACTACGATAAATAAAAACAAAAAGTAAATGAAAATATTAGAAACTCAATTATTTTGTAAAATGTCAAAGAATGAACAAAATACGTCTCTCTGTGGTTGTGTCACAGAATTTTCAAAGATCTAATGTAAAATCATAGACAACATTTGCTTGAAACTCCAGTCACCTAGGGGCTCTCCAGTAGTTTGTTTATGAAATGCAATGAAGGATGATTCAATAGTCAGCCCCTGGGTGAATACTGAATATTGGTTTGTGGGGGATTGTTCACTTCACGACTATGAATTCCAGGGTAAAAGTTCTGGGGGTTGAAAGTGGGGAAGACTAACAGAATGTGTTAAATATTCTCGAGTGGGGGTCTCAAATGAAAGCGATTAATTAAATCTCTCGACCAAAAGAATTGATCGATTTTTTGAAGAATTTAATTATTCGCTTTTAATTTAATTAATAATTTCATTATGTTCGGGGGTTTTTCAAAATTTGTAAAATAAAATTAATATTCATCAAAATCATTTGCATCATTATCAGCCTATTTTAACGGCACACTACAGGGTTAGGCCTCCCTCCTTATAGATGAGGGGATATAGAGCTTAGACCCATCACGCAGCTCCAGTGAGGGTTATCGAGCTTGTGCGGGTTGGCGGGCACACAAATTGGTCCGTAATTCCAAAATCGATGTACCTACATACGAGTAGTTTTTACTGGAATATATGAGAGAGAAGAAATACCAATTTTTCTGGGACCACTGTAACATTTCAAGTAAAAAGAGCTTTAAACAAAAAGAAAATAGGTTAAGTAATCTCATCACACACATTTTAAAAACCCGATTTATAGATTTTTTTATAAAATGTATTTTTTTCCACAATTATCTTATTGAATATTGATTTTTTGGCACACATAACGAAAATACTTATGTATATTATTATATATTGTATGTAAAATTAAATTATAATTTGTTCCAGTGGGAACATTTATCGTGGTGATATTTTATCCGTGACTAAAATAGGAACGAAGTACTAATATAGAGTGGGACGGAAGGGCGACTCAACCAGACCATTTTAGCTCCATTTCGCTTGTGTATTTTATTTGCAATGCACTAACGAGACCATTTTAGATCTCGGCAGTCTGGTTTGATATGGACGGAGATACGTGTGTAATATTTAGTAGCTATGTAACATATGGCGCTGGGAAATAGCTAAAATATTCAGGGATACAGATTCCCAAATGAAATATTCCACTGCTAGCTTACGAGGTGACGATTCAAGTCTTGCAAAACAAATTGAACTTTATGTGAAATTCGTTTCTAAATATTATATTTTGTAGGTATATTTGCATTAAATCTCATGAGATATTCCTTAAAATATTCGAGGGATGCTTCCCTAATAAAATGGGAAGTTCAATAATGAAAGGGTAGAAAATAAGTTAGAATTATTTGACCCCCTTGAATCAGTTAATAGCCAGATATATAACGATGACTCAAAAACATGAAAGCGGGTGTTAAATAGCGAAAGTTCATTACGAGCAATTGAAATATTGAACATTTTAAGATTTCAATTTTAACATTTTAAGAAATACCTGTAAATATAGACGGCGATGCCACCTATATATCCCATAAAAAAATCATAATATAAATATATATGCTATATTTCATAAACAGGGCATTTTCAGGATATGTTGAATCTACAATGTGTATGCATAGAAAATCTAATAATACATAAAAATCTCGTGTCACGGTGTTTGTAGTCGTATAATAAGTCGAAAATAGTTCTTAAAGTGTAATTTTCTTTAATTGAGATGTATTTGATAAAAAAATATCGTTGTAGTTAATGGGAGGCTTCGGCCGTGGCTAGTTACCACCCTACCGACAAAGACGTACCGCCAAGCGATTTAGCGTTCCGGTACGATGTCGTGTAGAAACCGAAAGGAGTGTGGATTTTCATCCTCCTCCTAACAAGTTAGCCCGCTACCATCTTAGATTACATCATCACTTACCATCAGGTGAGATTGTAGTAAAGGACTAACTTGTAAAGAATAAAAAAAAAAAAAAAAAAAGTAAGAGTTGTAAAACAAAACGGGAAATTTATCTGAAAATCTTGTATTAAATAGAGTAGATCTTTAATATAACGGCATATACTCGACGATAATGATACAAACAACAAAAAAAATGCGGAAACATAAGGTATTACGTGTAACGTAACACGTTGTAATGTAACACTTTATTGTTACGTTACTAATATTTATGCCACAGCTGTTGAACCTACGCCATTATACAATGCAATAAACAACTCTGATAAACTAAAATAGGCTTTAATACATTAACAAAAGGTGCAATGTGAATGCACAATATAACGCTGTATACTCGTCAATGCAACTACTGTTTATATGAATGAATGCAGTTATTAAACAAAAATAGACATTATAACATCCGCATACGGTTGATAGTTTAAATATTTTTGCAGAGGCTAACTCATCCGTGATACAGGAAGTTACTGTCATTTCCCTGCTGCAGGTAACAGAGTATAATGAGAATTGAATCGTCTCAGTTTTCACATTATCATGGAAAAGTGTCGTACTTTTAGTTTTATGATCACTACAAACAAAGTCAGCCCGTAGCGCTTGCAGGAAACTTCTTATCATGCAAGATTTAAGAGTGGAATAAAGCTTTTATTAGTATTTTACAAATTGAAATGAAATGAAATGATGGTAGCAAATAATAGAGCATTTTGTGATTGTGATTCTCTAGGCTAGGGTATCATCATCATCATCATTAACTGTTCATGTTCAGCTCACGAGTTCGAGTTAAGCACGAGTCTCCTCTATGAATGACAGGAGTTACTGATAGTCCACCACGCTGACCCAATGCAGATTGGCACCTAGAGAATTAAGAAAATTCTCAGGTACAGTTATGTGAATTTTATAAAATTAAACATCACGTGTCTTAAACGATAAAGGAAAAACATCGTGAGGAAACCTGCATACCTGGAGGGTATAAAATGACAAAATTTTAAATTAATTTATGTTTAGTATATAGTCACGGTATTTTGTGACACATTATTCATACTAAAAAAATGTCAAAGCTTAACCCAAACTACTAAAACTAGTCAATTTATATTCTCTCTGCAGATGCATATTAGAAAATAGCCAACGGCAAAACGTTTGAAAATTGCTCGTTCCCTTTGGATCTAGAGAGTACAAACTTTTGAGCGTAGTCAATACTAAAACGTTTATAATAGAGATTGACAAGTGACACCTACCCTCGCTTGAGAGTCAATTTAGCCATGTCATCATCATCTGCCTATTTTTAATAACCCTCTCAGGGTCAGTCCTTTATAGGAAAGGGGATTTGGAGTAGGCTCGCCACAATAGTCTCTAACATTGATCTAAAAGGAGACTCATGCTAAACAGTGAGCTGAATATGGGTTATATTCAGCTCACTGTTTAGCATGAGTTTCCTTTTAGAATAAGAGGGGTTAAACTTATAGTCCACCACGCTGGCCCAATGCGGATTGGCAGACTTCACACATGTAGAAAATTAAGATAATTTTCAGGTATGCAGGTTTTCTCACGATGTTTTTCCTTCACCAGAGAGACACGTCATATTCAATTTCTTAAAATGCACACAACTGAAAAGTTGGAGGTGCATTCCTCGGACCGAATTCGAACCTACGCTCTCCGATTTGAAAGCAAAGGTCATATACACTAAATTATCATAAGTAGATCAGTGTCACTCGTGATAATGATGATTGGGGTAACAATATATTATCAGACTAATTTCACTGCGAAAGTTCCTTATACTAAATTCTAATAGCCTATGACTTTCCATAAGTATTGATTAATCTGTCAAATGCATAAAGAGCTTTGAAATCCGACCAGTAGCGCCAGATATTAGCGCGATCAAACAATTTTGCCTTTTTATTTATATGTATTTTCATATGTCATATATGGAAACAGACTAGATGTCATATATGGAAACAGAATATATGTCCTAACAGACGAGCCAGATATAAGATTTAAAATAGAACAGTGATATTTCCCAATAGTCTAGTTTTCTCCAGGAAATATCAATTTCAACTGTCATTTAGCTTTGTAGGTCGCGGCAGAACTAGCATCGACGGGAACAATGCTTGAGGACTAAAAGCCTGCGATGGCTAGACTATCGTTATTTTTTAAAAGCTGAAAGTTTGTCACTTCATGCTCCTACCATAGATAAGATCGACAGGCATCTACGCAGTTTGGACTGGTGGTTTTGGAGTGTAGCAGGTTTCAAGGAGCCTTGACAAATTCATCGGTCCGCTCGCGAAGAAACTCTTTCTCCAAGCGGACTCGCAGAACTCATCACATACTAGAGGTATTGCGTCATTCTACTGATAGAAGTCCTCCCACGAGACACGATACGTCTCCTAGAGACTCCTGCCGGGCTAGCATGGGCAAGGGATAAAATTTTTATCCACCCATTATATCCACTGACTAAGTATAGGTGGGGTAGGGGCGGGGTAGGGGCGGGTAGGGGTGGGGTAGGGTAGGGGTAGGGTAGGGCAGGGGTAGGGGTAGGGTAGTGGTAGGGCAGGGGTAGGGTAGGGGTAGGGTAGGGGTAGGGCAGGGGTAGGGTAGGGGTAGAGGTAAAGAAGGGTAGGGTAGGGATAGAGAATAAGTGCACTTATGTCAAAACGAAGCTTGACCGGGTCCGCTAGTATGATAGATACTATAGATACCTACTACAAACCACCGCAAAAAACAATCACCAAACAAAACAATGCCAACAGAAAAAAACAGATAAATAATATGCACAAAATAACCAAATATTATCAAATTTACGTTTATTTCGGACTATTAATATACCTAATGCCAATTTATAAGATACTAGCGGACGCCCGCGACTTCGTCCGCGTAAAAATTGATGTAAACTTCTCTACCTCTACCTTACCCTGCTCGTAAACCTACCCAACCCTACCCTACCCTACCCTACCCCTACCTTACTCCTACCCTACCGCTAACGCTAACCCTTCCCTCCCCCCACCTTACCCTACCCTAACCCTACCCGTAACCTATCCATACCCTATCCTACCCTACCCCTAATCTACCCCTACCCTACCGCTAACCCTAACCCTTCCCTACCCCTACCTTATCCCTACCCTAACCCTACCCTACCCGTACCATACCCCTACCCTACCCTACCCCTATCCTACTCCTCCCCTACCCTATACGTTCCATATCCTTCCCCTACCTCTACCTTGCCCCTACCCTACACTACCCCTACCTTATCCGTACCCTACCCTACCCTACCCTACACTTTCCCTAAATTACCCCTACCCTATCTCTATCCTACCCCTTCCCTACCTCTATCCTATCCCTACCCTCAGCAAAATTGGTCCAGCCTTTTGTGCGTGGTGCAATGACCAAAAGACTAATTTCCCAAGCGACTTCTATGCAAATACTATAAAAAGGAAAAGTTTGTGTGGTTGTCGGGGGTAATCTCTGGATCTACTGGACCGATTTGGAAAATTCTTTTACCAATAGAAAGCTACATTATTTGCGAGTGTCATAGGCTATGTTTGGTCCTCATATTCATACGGGAACGGGAACCACGTAATTGAAACCGCGGGGCGTCATATAAGGGCATATCTGCGACTTTCAGAAATTTTGTATTATCTCCGAAACTATATAACTAATTAACATACTGTAAAGGGCAAATCTTATCTATACAATATCCTTGTGATTATTAAATCATTTATTTTGATAAGGATTTAAGTTTAGTTGTGTAAATAATGACGTAAACTTTAGTTTAAAATTTAAGTAATTTATTAAAGTACTAAAGGTACTATAGCTGCTAAAATATAAAAGATAGATATATGGTGTCGCGGACTTTTTTGTAGAACTTTTAAAGGTTCAAAAAGCCTCCATACATTTATTTCAGTTATACGCAATGGTTGAGGCAGCGCATGCGAATAAGTAAGTTTTTCGGTCTGACCTGTAAGAGAAAACCCGCGATATCTCAGTAGTTATATATGATAGAAATATAAAATATAGCCTATAGCACTCCCCGATAACGTAGCATTCTACTGGTGAAAGAATTTTTAAAATCGGTCCAGTAGTTCCGAAGATTACCCCATTTCAAAAAATTGTTACAAACTTACAAACTTACAAACTTACAAACTTTACCTCTTTATAATATTAGTATAGATATACAAATGGGTTGACAAGTCTTTCCCTCCGTTTATCCACCGGGGATATTATATCCACCGGCGTGCCCATGCGCGGTGAGTGGATAAAACGAGTGTGGGGGATAAACGTTTTATCCTCTCCCCGTGGATAAATTTCTCCCTTGCCCGTGCTAGCCCTGCTGGGAGCTACTATATCCCATCTTACTATGAGGCTTTTCCCACTAGCGAGTCTCGTCCGGGCTAGGTGATCTTTACAATCTGCCCTCTTCGGCTTACCAGTCAACTTAACGACCCTGATCTTATTAACGGCAGGCGTTCACAGGAATGAGGATTTTACCCCGGGACTGTTTTTCTACGCCCTTGCGGGGATGTGAAGTTAAAAGTTTTTTTTTAATTAGGTATTTCTACCACAAAAATCATGTTCTTAGTTGTCAGACGCTTTTAGCTACGTTAACTCTTTATTATAAAAGTCTTAAAGTTTAGTAGTGTTTTTAGAAGGTGTCATGAAATCAATACAACTGAGGATAATATAATTTCATTAATTAATATAAATGTAATAAAAATAATTAACACAATACTACTTATGATAGAAGCGAATGCTGACGAACTTTTAGCTTTTATAAAATAACGGAGGTCTAGTAGCGACAGGCTCTCAATCTATTGTAGATGCACGCGTCCAGAATAAAAATGAATATTGCAAAGTAAACCCCGACGCAGTGAGGATTCAGTGCCATTTTATACGACTGTAATATGAAGTTTCAGTCATGTTTTTTCAGTGTCATTTTGTCCTAAACGCTTTATTATGATTTTCGACAATCTAATGTTATGTTATCTATTTATCTATCGTTTTAATTTTTTTCATCAATATCAATTGAAGTGTCTGTCTATGATTTCAACGTAACTGCGTTTTCTCAAAGGCATAGTTATTTATACATTACCAAAACAGAAACGAACTTTTCTTAAAATATTTTTCTGTTTGGCCGGGTCTCTGGAACGGCTGAATCGATTTTAATGGGAATTTCAATGGAGGACGAAAAGGTTATTGGCTACTTTTATACCGGAAATATCCATGGCAATAACCAAGCTTCACACAGACGATATCACGGGGGCCGTTAGTGAAATGGCTAGGTTTTTCATACGAACAAAATCACGAGAGTTTGCATTTCAAACTCATATTGTGTATCTACACAATATGATTATGAGACGAGAATATAACCTTATTTTTGCTTACCGTATTATTATAATAAAATAAAAACCTTGTTTGTAAAAGATTCCCTTCACCTTTGCCTTTTTACCATCGCACCGCAAGACATCGGGTGGGTTTTCATTCCTATGTTGTAGATGTCCCTAGGACCCGTACAAAAGGCTTTGCGTCTTCTTTTCTTACACGCACGGCTAAGGTTTGGTATACCCTTCCCAAGTCTGTGTTTTCTGAATCTTATAACTTGGGTATCTTCAAAACAAGAGTGAATTGGCACCTTCTAGGCAAGCATGTCCCATCTTAGACTGTACTACACTTACCATCAGGTTAGATCATGGTCAATCGCGAGCCTGTTTGGATAAAAAAAAAAGATATGACCGTAGTGACAGAATAATGGACTGAGCAAATCCTTTGAAAGTACGTGTACTTATTACATCTAAAACAACGCTACTCTGTTAAACTATCCGCGTAGTTGGCGCTGTGCTTAATAAAAGTTACAATAACTACTAACTCTGACGAGTAAGTAGTTATTGTAACTTTGCTCGACGAACTTTGCGATGATAATGAACTTATCCACGATACGAGTTTATATAAACTTGGTGATCACAAAGTTTATAATATTATGCGCTGCACATTTAAACATAAAATTATATATATTTTTACGAGTACCTACTTACATAATAAATTAATTTTTATATAATAGTTTTAAATTTTTCATCAACAATAAATATACTTCCTTTTAGAAAATTATCTTTGTAAGAGCTTTGTACCAACGTTATTTCAGTTTTTAGTTTATAAAATGAAAATAGGGTTTTCGATTTTGTTTTCTAGGATAGAAATAATTAAAAGGAAATAATTCGATGCTAATAAATATTGATTTCTCTGTTATTATTACAGTTTCATTAGAAAGAAACTTGACTTTAGAAATACAATACAAATTGAAAGTTTTATTTTTAACGCTTTAATTATACCTTAGAGATATATTTTTACCGGTACATTGAAAAAAAAGAGGAATAACAAAAAAAAATTTCTAAATAAATAACTATATAAGGATAAATGGTCTGCAGCGAAAAATCCAATTACTTTAGCAATAAAATATCCACCCAATTTAACCATAAACACAGGTTGATATTTACGACATGGAACTTAAAGATTGTTTATGATAATAGGTAAATTACTGCCTGAGGATAATCTCTTAAGCCAGAATCGAAGTTACTGAACCAAATAATTGCAAACTGTGATGGTTTCATCAGTACTGGACTACATAATATCAATTCTATTTTGAAATTACTTAATCCTATACAATATTACGAGTATACACTATCGATATATTATTTTTTATGAAACACGGCTAAAACTCACGTGATATAACGTCGGAGTATGCCCGAAGTAGTGTGGATCGTGGCGCGTTGCAAGAACCAGCTCATGAATATGGACCCCGTATGCGTCTATTACTATTTTTGATTATACAAATCTACGAATTTACTTGAAATGCAACACTAATATGTGTAATAATGGCGGATTGGTGATTTCAATGCAGTAGTCGATTTGACGTTTGCTGTCAATTGTCATATTATTGTTGTTATATGGGCGCCATCTTGATATAACTCAAAAGCTTGGGTTTTGATTTTCTTTTTATTTAGTTTTATTTATTCATTTATTTAGATTTTAATAAAATCTTTGTATTTTTAAATTTTGATAATAAACCTGTCACGGTTATCTAGAAGCTGGTTTGAGCATACACTACTACCGAGCGAATTATTTCATCTTAAGCTCCAATTACTGTTAACCTAATAAAAATGTAATAAAGAAAGAAGTACGACGCAAGCAATAAGTAAAAAATCTAGAGACCTAATTAGGATCCACTCATCTTAAATATAAAATAGATGAGAACTGAGAGTATGGAACTGACCTTTTTAAGCCCGGATAGTCGGAGAGCCCTCTGCAATTTGGCCGCTCGAGTTGTTGAAAGGTAAACTATAGGGACCGCCTCACCAGATTCCAACTCAATGTCGAAGTCGTTAACTGCCTCGCAAAACTTATAATCCTCGAACTTTTTTGCCTCATTCTTCATTAGTTCCTCAACGTCCGCGTCCTCACTTATCTCCCCTTTTAAAACTTCGTCTAAGAGCACGGGATTTAAGTAGCGATTAAGTTTTGAGGATCCCTCCTTATTGATAGAAGCAGAATCTTGATCGTCTTCCGGGTAAGTTATAAGATAGTTATTCACTGCACTTTGTCCTTCACTACAGTCCTCTATAGACACAGAAGGTGTGTTAGAGTCAGTTAAAACGAAAGAATAAGCACTCCATCTCAGTCCGTTTATTATACGACCGCACTCCATTGTTAATAATGTAAATATTGTTGATGAATTACACTGTTTATGTTAGTCCACAGTGTCAAAGGGAATGATGAAACACAGGCGAGGTGTGGGCGTTTGGTAGGATTTAATTTCAATCTGTAATCTGAAAGCGATAGCGTGGATGGTCACATTACTTTTACGGCGCATTTTTATTGTAGTTCATCTGGTTTTGTTTTCATATTTGCAACGATATTTCGAACTGTACTTTAAATTTACATGATTGTTTAAAACATATATAGATAGATATTAGCAATATTCGGCACGACATTTTATAAAAAGTTTGTCAGTAGAAAGCTTCTGCCGTAGGTAGCTTTTGTAGAAAATAGTGATGCTTCGACAATGCTCGCTTTGAACGGTAATCTGTATTAAAGGTTCAGATTGTCAATCATCCAAGTACAGAAAACAAATGTTAAAGTGACAACTTCTTATGAGAGGATGAACCACGTAACGTAACGCGTTAAGGCGTCTTTCTATTTGGCATACGTTTCTCTCACGCATACGGCAGAAGGTTTAAGTTATTACTTCTGTCGAGCGTCCTGAGACGCACACCTTTTTTTCTACCCTCAGGAAAATTAAAAAAAATGTTTCCTCTCACTTTCAGCTTAGTGACAATCGTCATGACTAGACCTTCGATGTCGAAGGTCTAGTCATGACAGGCTCATAGAACAATGTTTTACAAAAATGTTTTTTGTACCTACAGTTAATAAAGAGTGTGTTTGTGTAAACAGCATTGTCTACGTTTACCTAATAATTGTAATTTGCACCGAAGCATGATAATTTGTGTAGTAGCCTAAAGTACGAGCAAATGTAGGGGTACGATAAGTAATTAGCCCGACGAGGCTTGGGAGCTCGACCCTTATCATCCTTCTCAGCACCTGTCCTGAACCACATGGGTCGTATTTTGATACTGGTTTTAACGCGTCAAAACATTTTCAAACATGACGCTGACATGAGAGAACAATTTTATATAAAAAAATACGTTAAAAGCGACCTTTACGAAAGCTCTGTGTGAAATTTTTATTATAAAACTTTTAAAGTAAAATATAGTTTCACTGTCTTACAGAAATTGTTGTCCTGTTGATTTATTTCAAGAGGCATACTTTCTTTTATTTCATTCTTACTTTGTATCAAAGTCTTTGGGTATATTTATAGTGTTAGTACTACAATGTATAATAATTTTAAAAATATTTTTATAATTTATTGAGAAGGATAATTTATAATTAAGTATAATAATAATGATTTTGTGACGATTAATTTTATGAATAAAATATGATTGATTCATTTATGAATAAAATATGACTATGACTATGACTATAACTTAGTGATTGCAAGATATTTTTTTTATATTCTTTACAAGTTAGCCCTTGACTACAATCTCACCTGATGGTAAGTGACGATGCAATAAGATGGAAGCGGGCTAACTTGTTAGGAGGAGGATGAAAATCCACACACCTTTCGGTTACTACAGGGCACCGGAACACTAAATCGCTTGGCGGTACGTCTTTGCTGGTAACTAGCCACAGCCGAAGCCTCCCACCAGCTAGACCTGGACCAATTAAGAAAACCTCAATCGACCCAGTCGGGGATCGAACCCAGGACCTACGCCTTGTAAAGCCAACGCGCATACCACTGCGCCACGGAGGCCGTTAAAATCAGAAATCTATTTATTTGTAAGCAAATATACATTTAATGTTTGTTTATGTATGCTAAGTAGGTACTAATATTTGCAGAAGGATCACGATGTATTAGAGGAATCTACATTTCCTGTTTGCATTGAACTTTGGCATATTGTTCTAAGGAGATCGCGAAGTCATCATATTGCGTCGGGTGCATTGACTCTATATAAGCAAGCACACACTTAAGACTCTCATAAGATCATTTAACGCAAACATAATTAGCAATTAGTGCAAATATTATAATCAGGAATATGTTTTTCTTGATTATGGAAGTTGCGGCACGGTTTATACTAGTGCAACTTCCATCACATTAATTATTTGGATTTACGCATTTAATTTTTTGGATTAAGTATATTAAATAAGCATGTAACTTTTAGTAATAATAAAGCTATTGTATTGTATTGTATTGATTTTTACTTTAAAACTGCCTTGGAAAACGATCTAAGATAAGTACTTTTGTGTCTTTAATTTGTCTATTTTCTGAGTGTTCGGTCATTCTCCAAAACGAAGACTACGAAAATCATGCGGTTTTATAGACATATTATTATTAGTTCATTCCACGTATCGGGTTTAGTTTGGTTTGAAAAGGCTTTTTACTTTTGTTAATTATTGTCGATTAAGTATAGGAGGACATACTTATTATCACTTATATCTCAAACATGAATTGCATTGATTTCGAGGACAAACAATGTTCTAAAGAAGATGTCACAGAGAAAATCCTATAAAACATTTTCTTCGATTAAAAGTTTTTACCTTTTGACATTTGTTTTTCATATGATCATAAAATTTTGTGTTTGAAATGATGTAATGTTCTAATTAGCTTTTATGTATTATGTATTACTAGCAGACGCCCGCGACTTCGTCCGCGTGAAACTCGATGTAAACTTTCAACTACCTCTACCCTACCCCTACCCTACGTTGAAATTTTTCCTGAATTTTCTTTGCTATAAACCTCACGGAGCCCGAGACCTTTCCAACGAATGCAAAACCGTGGAAATCGGTTCGTGCGTTCTGGAGTTATAGCGTCAGGAAGGAAAACCCGACTTTTTTTATAAAAAGTATCCTATGTCCTTCTCCTGACTCTAAACTACCTCCCTGCCAATTTTCAGCTAAATAGGTTCAGCCGTTCTTGAGTTAAAGTGGAGTAACTAACACGACTTTCTTTTATATATATAGATATAATAATATAAAGCACACGACCTGAAATAAAATAGTTATATAATATTTGTCAGGACGAGCGGATCGAGCCCTAAAACTATTTCAATTTTTGTGGTACAGTTTATTGTAAAAATATCAACAGATGAAGTTTTGACAAAGTAGTTAAGATAAAATAATGAAAAAAATATAAACAAATTCTAAGCAAGTGTAATATTTTCTAATGTGTATTTATAATTTGTATTTATACACAAGAAAGGTGACAGAAAAATTGAGGAGTAGAAGGTTAGCTTGGTATGGACATGTAATGCGTAGGGAGGAAAGTCATATTACTAGAAAAATGTTGAATGTGCAAGTGGAAGGACATAAGAGTAGAGGAAGGCCAAAGAAGAGATGGTTGGATTGTGTGAAAGAGGACATGTGTGTAAAAGGAGTGGATGATGAGTTGAATAGAGACGAATGGAAAAGATTGACATATTTTTCCGACCCCACTTAAGTGGGATAAGGGTAAGGAGATGATGATGACACAAAAAAGTGTAGAAGCGGATATCTTAAAACACTTTCATTCAACTATCAAATGTATTGTCTGTGAACAGTATTCCTTAGCGGTTTTGTTACAGTCTTGACATTTAAGTGCGGCTTGTTGTGTCTGCGTCGGCTTTATTTAAGATGCTCACGGGCACGTCACTGGGAATTAGTGAGTGATGTCTCGAGAAAATTATTGGTTACGGCTCCATACTGGTACTTGTTAAAGTACCTATGTTATTATGAGAGGGTTATAAAACAAGAGTTTTCCTTTTTGAGGTACTGTTTGAAATTTGTTATGATTTTTTCACATTACAGCTACATGTTTTTAAATACATATATCTCGGTTTTTTCCTTAGTTGTCTGGAAAGAAGATCACCTTTGTACACTTTGTAAATGTATGCTTATCAAACGTGCCTGTTAATTCCGTGTGTGTAATAAATAATTATAAATAGGTAAATAAAATAAATATCATCATCATTCTCAACCCATATTCGGCTCACTGCTGAGCTCGAGTCTCCTCTCAGAATAAGAGGGGTTAGGCCAATAGTCCACCACGCTAGCCCAATACGTATTGGCAGACGTCACACCCAGAGAATTAAGAAAATTCTCTGGTATGCCGGTTTCCTCACGATGTTTTCCTTCACAGTTTTTGAGACACGTGATATTTAATTTCTTAAAATGCACACAACTGAAAAGTTGGAGGTGCATGCCCCGGACCGGATTCGAACCCACGCCCTCCGGAATCGGAGGAAGAGGTCATATCCACTGGGCTATCACGGCTTAAAAAAAAAACTATAAATATAAGCTAGGATATTTGTTACATAATATTAATAGTTTAAGTAACTCGACCCATCTGTAATCAATACGATCTATTTAAAGTTATTGGAAGTGACCATTTCTATTCAAAACTATCAATTTCAATAATTCGGTTTCTCGTTTGTTACTAATTTATTATCTTCTAATCGTTTTTAATTACTATTTCTTTTCACAGCCGTAGATATTAACCCACTTTTCAACATCACAAGAAACAATCAACAATCGGTAATATACGAGACCTATTAAGATCAAACTCAGCGGATAAATCTCATTAAGAAATATTTTTTATTGAAACTAAATAACGAAACTTTATAAAACATAAACTATCTAAGCAAACTTGTCTTCAATAGTGACAATCTAATAAAAGCAAAAAGGAGGAAGATCTAGCACCAAGGATCTCTTGATTTAAATGTAAAAGAAAAATACTTGCACAGATAAAATACGTTGGGAACTTCAAACATTCATTACGCTATGCAAACAGTTAATTCGATTTTGCGATAAATAAAAACAGAAACAAAAATTTGGTTCGTTGGCGCAAACTCTAAATCCGTCGACTTCTCGCTTGTGAAATAATCCAGGTCACTGAATGCAACAAACATCAATTTTTTAAATTTCAAACAACAAAGTTATTTGAAAATACGTTTTTAAACATACACCCGGGTTTACCCAATGAACCAAGTCTTTAAATCTATACTTACAATAAAACTGATCAAATTCTAAACATCGATTCGAAATTTTTGATTTTACTTATACCATTTGTAACACCAAACGTTGCCGTGGCATAAGGTACTACTAGTTGAATTATATTTTGACTATCAAAAATTATGAAGAACCATAAAATAACTATTCTTAATGTTTTGTGTGTGTATATCAATCACTTTGTCACTCTAATATCTAAAACTATTACGCAGAGTTTTATAACGTACATCCACGTGTATAAGTAATTTATCGTTATATTATTTATAATATCAAATTGGATTTAGGAGTAGTCTGCTACTCATATAGCACAGCAAGTTATAGCAATTATTTTAAATTTTACAAAAACTTATAATAATCAAATTTTAGATAAATAATAACAGTCGGACAGATAAAATTATGTCCAGGCTATGAAACAATAACTTAGTACTGAAACGGAGAATTGTAAAACTACAATATTTCAAAGGATAACTAAAGACATTTTTACAGATAATTATATATGTTTGGACAAAAACCTGCTTTGAAAATCCTGCCTACGTGTTCAATTGTTTCGGGTAATATTCCTAATAATAATCGTCTTGTTCGAGAACGGAGAATGTTATGACAGTAACAATGACTGTTTACTAAACATGCTCTTCCATGGGACAATAACGCTATCCACTACTCGTGACTTTCAATTACTGACGTATCGGTATATAACCTGTTAAAAATATCTCCTCTAAGAATTGTTCCAAAAGATGCCATTTAATTGTAGTAGTTTTAAATTAAATTGCCCATGAGTATCTAAAGAAATTGCTGTTAAATTAAGGTTAATGTTTTATTCTATTCAAGGTTCAGTTTATCACTCACAAACCGTATCTATTTTGCCAAATGGTTCAATAAAATAATTTGCCAAATCACTCTGAATATAAATTTGCATTTTCATGAATCATAACGGAAATCGTGTTATAAATGTAAAATCTCATGTACTAAGGATTACTTACAATATTACGTATATATTTCACAAAATACGGTAGTATTTAATTTGTAACAATTAATTTATTATTTCATTCGTTGTTCCTTATCCTTTGTTTTATTATCTATCATTGTTATTACAATTGCAAGGTTTTCCTTCACTTTATCGATATCGTGCACAATTTCGATTGTTTGTAAGTCATTAATAATATTAATTTGACGCAGATACACGTTTTTAACACGATTTTGTTAATATTCCGCTGCCGGCAGCGCACGCGCCGGGCGAGTACTGGCGCGACTGAAGATCTATATTCGTAATACTCTTCGCATATAATAACTTCACGTATATTTCCTATTTTCTTTCGCTCGCTGACATCCGCTGATTCAGCCATTCATGTATTTTTTATGTCTATGCTATAAGAGAAATCGCTTTTCTTGGCACTCATTTTGTTGTATAACCTACTCGTATAAACTCGTAAATAATATTATGTGAACTAATTATGAGAAATTAAAGATATAGTTACTTATTGTTCAAACTATGATAACAATAAGTTTTCCTAACTATTTAGTAGTTGGAAAAAGTTATTGTTACAAACTAAACTAAAAATAGTAATAACATAATAAAAAGCGCACCACGCATAATAATATGTGGTTTTGCAATGATATTTTCGTGACTGTATATATGAATCATTGTGGTGTTATATGTATAGTATCTAATATATTGACGATATTAAAAAAATCTTTTTTACAAGAAAATGGAACCGACTGCGTTACCTACTCGATTGATTTGAATGCGGTGCTGTGCCAAATAGGCACTTGAAGTTTCTTGTTTCTTGGCACCTCCTTCAAATCGATCATAGAAAGGACATAGGTACGATGTCATTTTTTGCTTTTTTGAGTAATGCATCTTTGAAGTCTGTTCAATTTTTTGGTTAAAATAAATTTATTTTTCTGTTTTTCGTATGCCCTTACATAATGACCGTAAACGTTACAGTATGGGCCATTTCGTTCACTTAATTTATTTATTTAGTTATTTTGAATTTGACACAAAATTACTGAACCAATGTTTTGAAAATTATATAGGAACAATCTGGAAGTACGTATATTCTTTCAAACAAAAAAATTATTTCCAAATTTGGTTAACATAAATGACGAATCTCTGAGGTAATATTTAAAAAAAAACATCCGCATCGAATTTAGAACTTTCTTCTTTTTATTAAAGTTGGTTAAAAAGCAGTTATCGATCTTCTTATACAACAATGTTTATAAGTCAGATTTTGTTTTGAATTTCGCAGAAATATCCATTTCAACATTATACAGTTTTGTTACGGTTTATTTATATTTCATAGGTAAGTATAGTTATATTTATTAACTAAAGTACAATCTTACTAATATTATAAACGTAAAAGTTTGTATGGATGTTTGTATCTATGTTTGGATGTTTGTTACTCTTTAAAGCCGCAAATACTGAATCGATTTGGCTGAAATTTGGAATGGAAATAGATTTTACTCGGGATTAACACATAGGCTACTTCTTATCCCGAAAAATTCCATGGATCCCGAGGGATTTGTGAAAAGTAAATTCCACGCGGACGAAGTCGCGGGCGGCCGCTTGTATAAGATCTCAAGAAAAATATGCAAAAACTGACACAAAAAAAAACGAATATCAATGCCATATCAGTAGAGTAGACAATTTTATATTTTATGGTTCTGTAACCGCGACCTTGTCTCGATCTCCGACGGATTGGGGGCTTGCCAAAACATCTGCACCAAATCAAAACTGTCTGAGCACTCAGCATCATCTAAAGTGCGTTACAACACGAACTATAACTCGTAATATCATATACATAAAGTACATTTTACAACAACAATTAACGCTGTCTTATCAACTGGTGAAATTATTCAGTCGGTGTTAATGTCCTTACAACTTAACAGCACTAGAAGTGTTTTGCTAAATTCGATTTTATACATTATTATAGTTTTCTTTATCCATTATATTGTCATAATAGTGTCAAATTAGTGTCAATTATTAATATTCTCTGCTTACGATTTAACAACACTAAAAGTGATTTGGCACGATAAATTATTTTAGTACGAGTAGTCATATTTTTAAAAACAGTATATCTGTGTTTTTAATATAAATGCAAAAAGCCTACCTAGATATAAAGCACCCGTATTAGCACACTTCACACTATCACACCAATATTATAAAGGCGAAAGTTTGTGTGTGTGTAAGTGTGAAAGTGTGTGTTTGTATCTCCTTTACACTCCGGCTACTGAAGTGATTTACCTAAAATTTGGAATGGAAATGGATTTTATTCTAGATTAACATATACGCTACTTTTTATCCTGGAAACAATTACGGTTCCCTTGATAAACAGAATTTAACGCAAACGGAGTAGAGGGCGTCCGCTAGTTTTATATAATAACCTCAAAATCATTTTAATTATGTTTTATTGTCCAAGCCAATTGTGATTAAAATATAATGTGTTTAAGTAAAAACACAACAAAATCCATTGCAAGGCAGGCCGGGTAGAGCTCGTATGAAATTATGTCTAATAAATAAATTCAAAATTAGAATTCCATATATTTCATAGATATATTAAATATAAAGAAGATAAGGTTAGGATACATAAGTATTTCACGAGACAAAATTTATTGATATATATATCATGTTTCGTCTTTTCCCGAAACCAAAATATTTGTTTCACCATCGCTAACCAAATCCCCTGGTAACAGCGTGCATATATCACGTGATAGGCAAACAATCCGTGTTTGCGTACATATGCCTCTGTAATAGGAAAAATCACATCAAACATTTGTTTTAGATTCGTTATTTATAATTCTATTTTCATATCCGATATATTTCAGTTCTAGCACAACTTGTGTGCTAGTAACTAGCATTGGTTTTTTGATGTATAGTGCTATGAAAACTGTGTATGCTTCGAATGTGTAGTTTTTACCTTGAGGAGGATAATATGCCTGTAGACTCTTGCCTGTCGATAGGGCATGCATATCTTGCACGGACTAATACAACCTCATCTGTACTCCAAGATTGGCAGACAATAGTGTAAGCTTCGAATTCGTTTTTTTTTTCCTTAGAGAAAAAACTCCTTGCGGACTCTTCCCTGTCGATACATGTTCGTCTTGCATGGACAAATACAACCTCATTTGTACTCCAAGGTTGGCACGGGACCGCAATGCATTAGGTACGTCATGCATTCCTCTTGAGAATCTTCTCTCTTCCTCTCCTAATCTTTTTCTCTATTCTCTCTTATCCTCATTATCTCTCTTATATTTGAGCACTTAGATAACAACACAGTATAAAAGGGTTACTTAAATAACGCCTTTTGTAAATTTACACTACATAAATATTAGCTAATTCTAAAGTATAAAAACTGCACTTTAGAATTAAGCTAACTAATTATTATAATATTATAGGGATACATAGTTGATATTAGGTATATACGTTTATTTTATACCCAAGACCTTTAGAAGCTATTACCCATTTAGGTCTATGATAACAATTATACGTTATGGTTCATGCTCGTATTTCATGAAGGAAGGGTTTAATTATTGAAGGTATAAACCAGTTATACTCTGTAATGAAATAGTTGTTCGACGATCTATCATTTGATGGGATTTGTCTCGTAAGTGTTCCGAATTTACTCGTATTTGTCTCTGGTAGCAGCTGTTATGTCATTCATAACTGTGTTTAATTCTCACAGAGCTTGAGTTCACTCAGAGGTTATCACGTAATAATTTAAATAATGAAATACAAAATTTTTAATGAGTAAGTTCAACGAACCTCAGACTAACAACAATGAAAATATTATGGAGTGAAGAAAACACTTCAGTGTGTAAAAAAAAAATAACAGTTATGTAAATGACGAAAATTTGCAATTTATGTTACAGAGTCTAAGTTGACGGCATAAAATAATGAAGCCGATTTAAATTTGATTAAATGAAATAATAATTTAGAGAGACCTCACATAGTAGTTACTTTTTTGGCCGCAGAGATTTTCGCTAGAGATTATTCTCTGCTAAATTCTACAATTTTGTCTGGTATTCTACAACCTTATCTGACGTGTTTGAATGAATCCAAAAATACCCTCTTCGGCCCCCCAGCTAAATTTAAAATTGTCTACATACCTATTCGTTCCAAAATTAAACCGTTAAATACAGGGACAGTAAACTTACGAACAAATCGTCGGTCATGGTACAAATTGGCAACGTTGCTTGCAACGTTGCTTGCACTCTTTAATTAGTGAGTCAATTTGAATGCCGACGCATCAGCTACCAGACAGTAGCACACAAAACTTCGGTTGTTCTACTAAATTCTACAATTTTGTCTGGTATTCTACAACCTTATCTGACGTGCTCGAGTAAATCCAAAAATCGCCTCATCGGCTTCCAAACTAAAGTAAAAGTTGTCCACATATTCGTTCCAAAATGAAACCGTTAAACAAGGGACAGTAAATTCGCGAACAAATCGTCGGTCACGGTACAAATCGGCAACGTTGCGTGCACTCTTTAATTAATGAGTCAATTTGAATGCCGACGCATCAGCTCCAGCTACCAGACAATAGCACAAAACATCGGTTGCTTTGCTAAATTCTACAATTTTGTCTGGTATTCTACAACCTTAACTGACGTGCTCAAGTGAATCCAAAAATCCCCTCTTCGGCTACCCAGCTAAATATAAAATTGTCCACATATTCGTTCCAAAATTAAACCGTTAAATATAGGGACAGTAAATTCACGAACAAATCGTCGGTCAAGGTACAAATCGGCAACGTTGCGTGCACTCTTTAATTAGTGAGTCAATTTGAATGCCGACGCATCAGCTCCAGCTACCAGACAGTAGCACACAAAACTTCGGTTGTTCTGCTAAATTCTACAATTTTGTCTGGACACGCGATCACTTCACGCATCTCTACTTTCGCACGCTTTGCACCGATTACAATTAATCGGCTGCAAATCCGCTAAAGAATTCTCGCAACAAAGTTGCATGAAATGTTGAAGCTTTATTTCATAGCTTTCGTTTTGCCTTCACAAATCGATATTGGAACTGCAGGATGTTTATAGTAGAAGTTAGCTCTATAAACAAGATAAAAGTATGACAAGATATATTTTTCGTGCATTTTTATATAATGGCCATTTCATTTTGTAAAGTAAGAGATGCTTGCTTATTTACTATATTTGATGTACGCTAGTTGTACAAAGTACAAACTTTCGCGTTTATAATATTAGTAGGATATTGTATGTACAAACTTTCGCGTTTATAATATTAGTAGGATATTGTATGTACAAACTTTCGCGTTTATAATATTAGTAGGATATTGTATGTACAAACTTTCGCGTTTATAATATTAGTAGGATATTGTATGTACAAACTTTCGCGTTTATAATATTAGTAGGATATTGTATGTACAAACTTTCGCGTTTATAATATTAGTAGGATATTGTATAGGCCAGCAGACGTGTAAACATATTTTACTGAGAAAGTGACTAAAAATATTTTTCTTTATTTAATAGAGAATACACAAGCACTGTGTTGAGGTGCAAAAATAAATTACGACTAGATATGGAACGAAATGCACCTCCGCCGAATCCGCGTATTGTATGTGACGTCTTTACACATCGTTAATTGGTGTGGAAGATTTAAATTGTAGGGAAAACCAAAATATTCTCTGGAGTCCTGTACTTTTTAAACTGAATTCAATAAAATACTTCCTGAATTCAACAACGTATACTTTTTAATCGTACTAATATTAAAAATGTGATTTTTATGTCTGAATATTCAGATAATTAAATAGTTGCTACTCAATCAAAATTTATTCTAAGTATGCAACACAGCCATTCGACTTTTACTTAGTTATTTATAGTACTTATGGACAACTGTTTGAATTTATGTATTTTAGATAAAAAAAATATTTTATACTGCGATCTTATTTACCTGCGAAAACTACCACATCCGTCCAGATGACATATCCACAGAATTTCGCTAGCAGCCAGATAAAAAAATTGGTTCATCAACTCTTCTTTTATAGCACCAACTCGATTATTGCTTATTTTCTTCTAACTACAGACACTTCATATCTATCTTCTTACTATACTATAGATAAATAGTGTAAGTACAATGCGCGGTAGAATCAATATCGAAATAGGTTAACCAATTGACCGCTAACGACATCAGTCAAGCAGCGCTGCCCTGCCGGCCTATTCACTAACTTTGGTGTATTAGCAACCTAATATAATTAACATCAAATCAACACCAAAGCCATTTTTAGTATTCCGTACAACCCACTGTTAACGAAAATCACAATATCAACTAGGCCATATATTGATATCAGTACTCATTTTTTATCAGTACATAGTATTTTTTTATTTGTTTTTTATTATTTACAAGTTAGCCCTTGACTACAATCTCACCTGATGGTTAGTGATGGCGCAGTCTAAGATAAAAACGGGCTAACTTGTTAGGAGGAGGATGAAAATCCACACCCCTTTTCGGTTTCTACACGCCATCGTACGATGCTAAATCGCTTGGCGGTGCGTCTTTGTCGGTAGGGTGGTAACTACGGCCGAAGCCTCCCACCAGCCAGACCTGGACCAATTAAGAAAATCTCAATCGAACCAGTCGGGGATCGAACCCAGGACCTCCGTTTTGTAAATCCACCGCATACTACTACGGAGGCCATCAAAAATCCATGTATCATCATCGAATATATATATCCATCGAATATACTATAATCACACTAAAATGTTTTGTATGCTATTCACTTAGCAATCACAAATATTGCTCTTACAAACTGGTTAGTAATTTTGATCATTAAATTAATATGAATTTTGAACTCACGTGACTTAAGAGTTACTTACAACAGGTTATTTGACAAATTTTGTGTATATCAAATACACTAAAGTTATTCAAAGTCAGTGAATAGGCCTGCTGTACTCGTAACAAGCAAATCAATAAACTCTTGGAATCTCGACCATCAATCATACGCGAGTGGACCCTCGTAAAAACTCATGACACAATGTAGTGTACATTTTTATGAGGCTTCCGAATTATCTGCAGATGGCCTGCCCCATTCATCAGTTGGAACTTATGGCAGATATAAAAAAGAAATGGATAATGTTTATTAAAATATACTCAGTATATTTTTCTTGCCCTTAAACTGAGTAAATATTTCTAAAGTAAGATATATTTACTCACTTGTGTTTATAACCATATAAACACTCGGCGGGCGATGGAGCGAGCCATGCTTAGAGTTCCTCTGCGTGATCAAATCAGAAATGAGGAGATTCACAGAGGAACCAAAGTCACTAACATAGCTCAGAGAGCCGCGAAGCTGAAGTGGCAATGGGCAGGGCACATAGAAGAGCCGATGGACGTTGGGGTGGCAAGGTGCTGGAATGGCGACCACCTAGCTAGTTGGTAAATTTCATAAATACCCACTTTTATACTAAAAAAAATTTGCTTTGAATAATTTTTTTTTATTAATAAAATCCTTATTTATAAATAGGTTGACTAACTTTAATCTATACTTAATATTATAGAGAAGAAGAGTTTGTTTGTTTAAACGCGCTAATCTCAGGAACTACTGGTCCGATCTGAAAAATTCTTTTAGTGTTAGATAGCACATCAACCGAGGAAAGCTATTGTTAAAATTGGAATACAAACACAAACTAAAATAATTAAACTGTACTCCAAATATCTTAATACTCATTTTTAAACAAATCTTTACTTATTACAAGGATAATACAGTAGTTAAATTTAACTTATCATCATTCTTTTACCTAGACAACTGTCTACCATAATCATTATTAAACAGCACAGATTAAAATATTCATCTCGATAAATGAGTTTTTATATGTTATCTTATGTATTTATAATTATTAAATAATTAAAAATCTGACATTATAGGCTATTTATTATTCCTATGAGAACGGGAACCACGGCGTGTGTAACGGGCGTCAGCTAGTAGGATATAATTTAGAAAATTTAATGTTAATATCGAAAAACACGAATCATTATAAAATACAATACAATACAATAACGGTAGATATCCTCCATCTTCACGATCCGATATTGTACGTATAATTTTGTATAGCGTTGCCGCTGTTTCCAATAAGTGTCGTTTTGTATTCTCCGCTTGTTTTTCTCGTGTTTCGCCTGTCGTCCGTTTTATTTGAATTAAGTAAAAATTCGACGGAGATTTTCAGCGATAAATACATTTTTTTTTAGTAAAATATAGCAATAAGAAGACTGAAGCTCAAGTTTAAGTCCTGGTTTATTTCACTTAAAGCGACAAGGTGTCTTCACACGAACCATTTCAGGCCACTTTTGTCTACTTAATTTTGAGTTCCCGAGAAACTCTTATTTAGTCTTGCATCTCAGATCAGTTTAGGAGTTTATCTGTAGATTATTACACTAATATTATAAAGGCGAAAGTTTGTGTGTAAGTGTGAAAATGTGTAAGTGTGTAAGTATGTTTGTTCCTCTTTTACGCTGCAGCTACTAAAGCGATTTGGCTCAAATTTGGAATGGAAATAGATTTTGATCTCCCTTAACACATAGGCTACTTTCATCCCGGAAAAATCCATGTCTCCCGCGGGATTTGTGAAAAACTGAATACCACGCGGACGAAGTCGCGGGCGTCCGCTAGTTTGTAATAAAATGTCACTGGTAACAAATCGAGAGCTTTCCAATACTATATATCCAACTGCTATGTGTCGCCCCTTCCACTTTCACACACAAACGTGTATAACTATCAGAGGGTCTAATGGCAGTTTGATACTGTTACTGTCACGTAACGTAAACGCGAATTTCCAAAGAATTGAAACAGCGCCATCTAGTGGCACTACTGCACAACTGTCTCAATTCCATATAAATTTGCGTTTACGTCAACGTGATAGTAACAGTATGAAAATATTGAAAACTCCCACTAGGCACACTGTACACCATATAGAATATCTATATAAGTATATCAGTATGTGAGTAGAAACTTCAAAACTGAATTTATATGTACCTGTACAAAATAAATAATGGGGGACAAGAAACAGTCTCTAGCATTATTTATTAATGGTAACATTTTAACAATAGATACAGTTATAGCCACGTAGAAAAGAAACCGATAAAACACCTACAGCCTCGCATCTCAAGTACCGTTATTGCCTGTAATTAATACGTTCGGCGCTATGTAGGACTCGCTATTTTTAGGCGTCTATAGCGGGATATAATTCTTCTAACTGTGGTATATCACATAACAAGCCCGCCGCGTAAAAAGTGGGCCTAATGCCCTCCGGGTATCACTCAACATCTCTGAGTTTAGCGCGTGTGACACTATCGGGGTCGCAAAGACCGTTACGATGTTTACACCGAGCTAAGGGCAAAAACACATTAACGACAGTCGCAAAACAAAATCATATTCATTTATTTCAAGTAAACTATTCTGGCAAACAAAATCTAAATAAATGGATAAGGTAAGGTAAGGTAAGGAAAATCACTAAATAGATAACTGCCAGTAGTTCGGTAAGTAGATTAGGTAAACTTATTTCAAATGATGATGATGATGATGATGATGAGGATGATCAAAAAATCTCTTTTTTTTAGGTATTAATTTTAATAGGCCCATAATAATTTCTAACAATAATACAGTGATAATTATATACTATAGATTGGTGACGTCCCTACAAAATCAACGCAAAAAGTGATTGGAATAATAGGCTACAACACCGAGCACACACATGCACAATTTTGTTTTTAACTTTTTTTAAAATTTATTTTTTATTCTTTACAAGTTAGCCCTTGACTACAATCTTACCTGTTGGTAAGTGATGATGCAATCTAAGATGTAAGCGGGCTAACATGTTAGGAGTAGGATGAAATCCACACCCCTTTCGGTTTCTGCACGACATCGTACCGGAACGCTAAATGTCTTTGCCGGTAGGGTGGTAACTAGCCACAGCCGAAGCCTCCCACTAGCCAGACCTGGACTAAATAAGAAACCTCAATCGGCCCAGCCGGGGCTCGAACCCAGGACCTCCGTAATGTAAATCCACCGCGCACACCACTGCGCCACGGAGGTCGTCAAAAATTTTACTTATTTTACTTTAAAAAGAAAGTTTTACTAATAATACCCAAAACAATGCAAAACGAAATGTCTACAGTGTGATTCAATGCCAACCCTTGCCATCGACCGCAAATGGGTTTGTTTTTCCTCCCGTGGGGTCAAAATTGGTTTTATGTATCATTAATTTTAATGTGTTTGGCGTAATAAAATTACATTGTAATTGGTTTGACCAAAGTTTAAGCTTATGTGGATACAATTCCCAATTTATACGGGAGTTTTGTACCTCCCCAACCATTAATAACAATTGAAACACTGTTATTGGAAACAAAAAGTATTTTGAAACTTTATACACAAAAAGCCTCGTTTGTAACTCTCGTAACTTTAATTATAAGTTTTCCGACTAACTATTATGACCTTTAACTAATAACATTAGCTGACGTTTCACAGTGCTTGTAAACTAAGCCTAAATTAAATACTGAGTTTTGATTTTAATTGACATACATTTATACAAAAATTATATTAAGTGTAATTTTATTACAGGAAAATAAAACCGCCTTCAGACTAAATAAAAAAGAAAATACATCGAAATGAAAACCCTATTAAAAATTCATCAGTTTTTTTTATAAAAAGAACATAAAATAAGTAAACATGAATTGGCTAGAAAACCTATCTTTTTAAATTCGATTAATGAATTTGTAAATACTACCTGAAAATAATATCCTCCTATCCTCGATTCATATCGACCCTTTCCCAGTATTAAACAATATTAAAAACAAAAAATGGAAATAGATAATAATTAATCCAATTATAACTAATATGTTAAAAATTACACGCCTTAGGCCCTTACAGACTACGGTAAATCCAAAAAATATTCGTACTCGACTAAAATACTAAAGTAATCTGTACGGCCTATTAGAGAGGTATTCCATACATCAAAGACAAGATCAAACGACCATGTCCAGTGTTCTCAATTTATGAGACTCTACATAACTTTTGGACAACGTCCAAATGGCAGCTATTAGTTTTTAGGCCTTTCCGGCGAAACGAATGCGATCACCAATTTCACAAAGTTCTTCTGATTCGATGCTGGGTTAAAATAATAAATATTAGAAAAACCGTAATGGCGTAAATTTATTGAAATATATATTACTAATTACTAACTATAAACGGCTTCGACCGCGTGTAACTTTTGTCTCCTTCTCATAAGCAGTTATTTATTTCTGGATTTTTATGTTCTACGTTATGTAACCCTGTAAAACAGGCACACGCAATATATTCAGATGATCAGTTGAGTAATTAAATCATGAAAAGATAGATAATAGGGGAACGGGAAGCTTGTTTTAATAGAGGTAGGTATTAAAAAGCTTCTAGCTACTAAACTATACACAACAAAGTGCCAACTTCAACGTCCTTTTTTATATTTAGATATATATAAAAAATTCACGATAGCTTAAATACCTATTATCTATCTTGTCATAATAAGGCAGCGTTTTCGGAAGCTCCCAGACGTCTTGATATTTTCCAATACTTCCTACAATTATCGTAATATTTCAACCGATTTACACAAAACTTTTACAAATGACTATCTATTTGTAAAAACCGTATGAAAATCCGTTAAACAGTTTTGGAGCTCGTGGACAGACAGACTTGTTTTGTATATGCATAGATAAATAAATATCAGCATACTTAGAATAGTAAAAACACAGTATCTTGGTATGAATTTCACGAAAAAAGCTAAAAAAATATCCCGTTCTCATGACTAGTCAGAATGGTTGATTTGATCTAAGCGTGTAATGATGTCACAGCCTTTGATCTCGAGCATTCAATTTGAGCGTAATCATCCCATTTACAACCTCTAAAGACAATTTAAGTATCCAGTAATACCCTAACAGCTCGTAATTCAACAAGGAAAATTATACGACGAATAGATGAAATGACAGTGAAATAAATTTTAATACCCCGAAAGGTTCTGCTGACGAGAATTTACTTTTTCAATGTTATTATTAATTCGACCTCGTCCGCGTAAACTTGTAACCCCTTTTTCACCCCCTTCTGAGTTTTAACTTTATATTTTCCCATGTTTTATTTATAATAAATAGTCCACTAATAATTTTACAATACAAAAATATAACTCAAAACATGAACGACTTATCTTAAAAAAAACTTTAACCCCTTTTTAACCTTTTAGGAAAAGAATTTTGAAAAATCTTGAATTACATACCAATTTTTACAAATGTACGTAACTTGAAAAATTAAGAACTTTCCATACAAACTTTTAACCCCTATTTCACCTCATTTTGATTTTAATTTGGCAACAAAAAGTACCCTGTCACCTTGTTTGTATTATGGTTTCAAATCGTGCCAAGTTTCATTTGAATTAATTTAGTAGTTTTAACGTGATGCCCAGTCCACAAAAAGACGAACAGGCTTCAAAATCGACTGTATAATGCCCTCCAACAAAAATTTCAAAATATCTCAATGTGAATTTGACCTATTGATAGCCGACGCCCCGCGCTTTTGCCCGCGTTGTTCCCGTTCGCGTGAGCGTAGCTTTCTAGTAGTAAAAGAATTTCCAAAGATTAACCACACACTTTATCTCTTTATAAAATTAGTATAGATATAAAAGCGGAAGGACCAATCGTCACGAAATCTTGAAAACCGCTTGACGTAGGTACTAAGTTGAAATTTGGGATGTTGTTATATATTGATAGTTTCATCGTAGACGTCTGGTATAAGGGCAGACGAAGTAGCAAGCATTCGCTAGTAGTATAATAATATTAATTTTTAAAAGATACATAATATAAAAACGTAAAATTGTATTTATCACAGAACAAACAAAATTGTCGCTAGGTACAAAAGATTTAAGTTCGATATAAAATAGACAAAGTGGTAAAATTCAAATAATGGATTTTCAATAGCCTTGAACACATACAGTAACTGACAAAATAGACAGTTCCGCAATATAGTGTTTGCTACGTCCTGCTGTTCAACTTAAACAGGGTGATCGAAGTATTTACAAAATACGCGCGTATTTTTAATCTAAACAACGAGTTATGTATTCTGTGTCTTTGTCTACACTAATATTATAAAAAGGATTCTTTTTTGGGCTATTTGTTGGTAGCTAATGGGCTCCGAATGAATTTTTTCATCAATGAAAAGCGTTATCAGCGAGTAACATACAAATATTTATCGTATCCACCAAATTGTAATTTAATAGTAGGTAACTATTATAGAAGACTAAGTTCATGAAAAACTGCATTGAAATGAAAAGAAGAACTATAAATCGCATATTTATTACACACATTAAGCAATCACGCTTTATTTTAACTACGCAAACTTTTGATAGTCAAATTATTTAACTCTAATATAAAGTTTACATAAATATTTTTACACTCCTACCGGTAACTACAGAGATTATATGTGAAATTAAAGAATATGTGTATTTGTATATTTGTATACTTATACAAACATATATACAAATATACAAACACTCATATTCTTGCGCTTTACAATATTAGTAGACAGCACTCCTTCAGGAGAAATATTATTTTTCTCCTGAAGCAGAAAACTGAAAACATTTTTGTTCAGTATTTTCAGTTAAAACGTAACATTCTGTATATTATCAATGGAAGCACAATATTCGTCCCAAAGCTTACACACTGCACAGTTTCCTGAACTGCTTCATACAAAATGTATGCACATCTCATTTACAGTTCCGATTCCATTCCGAACTTGAAATGCTGATTGTGTTCCAAATATTTATGAACATACTGCCGGAAACTCACAACTTCCCTCACGTGGAAAACTCTCAACAGCATTCCACGTCATCATCGGCCTCAATCCTAATAGTCTATTCCATCTGCCCGTTAGACTATTATCGTAATCACTGAGCTAGAGGCGGTGCGAAAAAAAAACTTTTATAGCCTATTTAGATTAGCGCCGCCTTCAAGCCGATCAATAGAAAGGACATAGGACATCTTTGATATCGGTTTATTTTTTTTTTTTGATAAAAATGTTGTTTTCTATTCTACGGACGTTCGAAAATTCGTCCGCGTGAAATTCAGATTCTCACAAATCCCACTGGTACTATGTAAGTATCCGGGATAAAAAGTTGCCTATATGTTTCTTAATAACCTCCTTTTTCCATTGAAAGTAAAATCGCTTCAGCTTTAGGGCCTATTTCTAGGTTATGCCACTTATTTCAGTGAATTATTTTATTGCTCCATTGTTTGAAAGGACAGTTAAGCCATAATATAATTTAGAATTTAATAATGTAATATGTGGCATTACTTCAAAATACAGATCTTTCTTTCTGTGATAAGCCGTCAGAAAGAAAGACGAAAGTTTTAAAAAAGCTTGCGTGTTTTAGTATCGTTTAAAACACTAATCACTTGAGAAGACATAGAATGAAATCACAAACAGACACTTCAATTTTATTTACCTATTAGTAAACCTAGAAAAATGATACCCGCGGGACTCATATGGTGTAGTGACATAGATTTGCATTAAAAGAGGAGGGTGGGGGATAATAGGCAAGTAAACTTTGCCAAAAAATTAAAGTTGGATTTTAAAATTTCGAAGTACCACATACTTCGTTTTTTAAAAATTTTACACGCAGACGAAGTCGCGCGTGTCTGCTATTATGAATACAATCAATTTAAGCCAACCCGTCTACAATAGAATAGATACGGTGCCATCAATTCCAGTCACGTGATAGCAACAGTCAACAATAACAATTAAACTCCAATACAACCAACATTTAGGTCGGTCATTTATCATCGGCGGGTCATCGACGAGCCTACACGTAGCTACGTAGCGTAATGTCATTGACGACTGAGTTGGTATTTGATATTTGATAACTATTTTTAAAAAATAATTTAATCTTAAACATAAATTGCCAATTTTTAACAAAGATATAATATTGAGGGTATTAAAATCAAAGTCAAATCAGTATTAATCAATAATAAATGTTTATGAGCACTCTTATAGCAAACGTGATTTTTTTATATATAATAAGAAAAAACCCTTAGTGCGCGAGTCTAACTCGCACTTGGCCGGTATTATTTAAGTAACTAAAGTACGAGTAGCTTAGACACATTAGTACGTATAATATTAAGTGTATAGCGCGAACTTTTTCTGTCTACGGTGTAAAGTGCTTTTGTCATTTTTTTTAATATTAAGTTAAATAATGATTTAAATTGCTGGACCTTTAAATAAATTGAACAGAAACAGTTCAATTTATATTTAGGACTTTTATCAATTATGTTATTAACATAAAAATGGAAAAGACTTCAAAGGCATATGTCAGTTATTTTGATTTTTACACAAAATTTTCAAACAAAAAAAGAATTTACAAAATTGTTTAATAAATAACGAAGTTAAGAGGTAACAAACATAAAATAAAAACATACGCGTCGAATTAAGAACCTTTTTTGAAGTCGTTTAAAAAATAATCCATGCCAAGCAACGATGTTTTATCCTTTTCAATTATGATCGAAATCCCTTTGAGAGCAACTCATGTGCTCAGGTAAGTACATGTGGGCCTATATCGCCTCTATGATCACGGAAGTAATTTGTATGGTTAGCTAACTTCACATTGTACTAAAACGCCGCGAGGTTCCGTCAGTCTAAGAGGCTCGCTTTTATCCCGAACCTCCCCTAACCCCCTACGCTCCTCTGTGTTTTCCCCTTTTAAAGTTTCTCCAGAATCTTAATTGATCTGCCCGCCAATAAATAGTAAATTTAAACGTCTGCCTAAGAGTATGAATAATGGTTTGCACATACAAAATAGGTATAAAACATTATTCTGTTTCATTGAAACTTTGGTAAGTAGTTGTTTAATTTATTTGATTGTATGAAATATGCTGATAATACCTATTAGTTTGTCAAAGTCAAAACTCATTTATTTCAATTAAGCTTTTACAAGCACTTCCGAAACGTCAGGTAATAATATTATTAGATAACGGTGATAATAATTCGTTGAAAACATAAAATTGAAGTTACGATGGTTCCAAACGCATCTTAGTTCGAGAAGAGCCCATAACGAACTCAGCTTTTCTGATAGATGTATCTCTTCGTACTATCCCTGTCGAGTACGGAAGTATCTATAAAAAAGAAGCAAGACAAGAAGGATAACGTGCATATATTTTATTACTAGTAATACTAAACTGATGTAAAGAGCCGTGATATGACCTCTGACTCTGATTCCGGAGGGTGTGAGTTCGAATCCGGTCTGGGGCATGCACGTCCAACTTTTCAGTTGTATGGATTTAAATAATTTAAATATCACGTGTCTCAAACGATAAAGGAAAAAAAACGTGAGGAAACCTGCATACCAGGGAATTTTCTTAATTCTCTGCATGTGTGAAGTCTGCCAATCCGCATTGGGCCAGCGTGGTGTACTATTGGCCTAACCCCTCTCTTTCTGAGAGGAGTCTCGAGCTCAGCATTAAGCCGTATATGGATTGATAATGATGATGATGAATACTAAACTAAAAATGAACGAAATGTAAAGAAAAATCATGAAACTCAAAGACCATGAATTTACACCCCACATTCTTCTTCTCTATCAAAACCTCCATGCAAAAACGTTCCACGTTCAAACAGCTTGTAACAACATATCCCAAAAATAGAACTCCCTGTAAAAAGAGAGTTCTATTTTCTCAGCATTCACAAAAGCGTTTCATTTCTAAATTTCTTATACCACATCGAATTTCCCCAAAGATCAATCGAGGCTATGCAGCATCGCTGTTAGATTAAGTACAATATACATTATGCGGGTGAGATAAATCTCCTCGGAATGAGACGATCAATGAATTACTTAACGTCTTTGGGGTATAAATGTATTTACCTGAGAATTCCCTTTTTACTTTGAAGCCTTATTATTGGTATATAGATACGACATCGCTTTGAGTTAGATGATCAGATAATAGTATTTAATCAACATTCATTTCGAAAGGTATTTTTAAGGTATAAGTATAAGGTATTTCAAGAACATTTGAATCCATTTCCATATTTTCACTTTCACTCTTAGAGCTCTATTTTTGCCAACCACCGGATTAAGTGACATCATACGATTTTTTTAAAGTATATTTGGCATATTTTTTTTAAATATGACCAAGATTCCCGTTCCAAGTAGTCGGAAAAGACTGTGATAGGAGTGGGTACGACAATAGTCCGGGGAGCGGGGATCGAACTACTACCTCTCAGTGATGAGTATGGCCCATTACCACTGAGCTATTAAGGCTTTTATAAGCTATCTTATATTATAAAATAAATACCTAATTTCCTCACAAATTAAAGCACCCATTACTTACCTACTCGTTTTTTTTATAATGAACTTTTTACTCTCTTATACTATGCACACAGAATTACACAAGGTCGTTGGGAGGCCATCGAAAGTAAAAGTAAACTAATATAACTCGATAATATTCTCAAAAATATAAAATTACCTCTATTTATTGTAATGCAATATCCATTTTACTTTCATATTGTGATTTACCTTCAACAGAATGAGGTTTTTTGTACTGTAACTATTGTAGACTTACCAATTCCTCAGGGGATCCCGGTTCCTTCATACCATTGCTCTTATCCGTGCTCCCCGTCTCTGTAAAGAAAAAAAAAGTATAATTAAAATATGTCTACAGATATCTATCTATATACTCTCTTTTTTATTCTTTACAAGTTAGCCCTTT
The DNA here is from genome assembly GCF_947172395.1 of Bicyclus anynana. Taxonomy (NCBI): domain Eukaryota; kingdom Metazoa; phylum Arthropoda; class Insecta; order Lepidoptera; family Nymphalidae; genus Bicyclus; species Bicyclus anynana. Next base: position 9,938,249 of record NC_069098.1, read on the forward strand.
ACTGCAATCTCACCTGATGGTAAGTTATGATACAATCTAAGACAAAAACGGGTTAACTTGTTAGGCGTAGGGCGAAAATCCACACCCATTTTGGTTTCTACACATCGTACTGGAACGCTAAATCGCTTGGCGGTACGTCTTTGCCAGTAGGATGGTAACTAGCCACGGCCGAAGTCTCCTAGACCTGGACCAATTAAGAAAACCTCGATAGAATCGAAGGAAGGGAGGGATCGAACCTAGGACCTACGAATTTTTATATACTACGGAGGCCGTCGTATATAAAAATTACAGTAGAGTAATTAATCCTAAATCTACTACGGCTACTACTAATTTGAATTTTCTAAATTTTAATAATTTTTATAACCCAACTGCAAGAAGGGTTATGTTTTTCGCGCGTATCTTGTATATATGTAATATTCTTTATTACCTCATATCTTTCAAACCGCTGAACGGATTTACGTAATTCAGATATCGTTAGATTCGTTTTAATAACCCAAGTGCTCTTAAATAGGTGAAATTAGAAAAAATAACAAGACGACTGTGAGACGCTTTAGACTCGCGGTGAAAAAAAATTTTTTTTCTAATATTGCAATCGTCATCAACCCATATTCGGCTCACTGCTGAGCTCGAGTCTCCTCTCAGAATGAGAGGGGCAAGGCCATTAGTCCACCACGCTGGCCCAATGTGGATTGGCAGACTTCACACACGCAGAGAATTAAGATAATTCTCTGGTATGCAGGTTTCCTCAGGATGTTTTCCTGCCTGTGAAATGCACACAGCTGAAAAGTTGGAGGTGCATGCCCCTGACCGGATTCGAACCCACACCCTCCGGAATCAGAGGCAGAGGTCATGTCCACTGGGCAATCACGGCTCTTATATAATATTGCAATATGGGTATCAAATTCAAGAGATTTTTGTGAGGATTCTAAAATGGTATATCATGGCCATGTTTAAAAAAAATCATTCCGCACATTAAAAAGTTTAAAAAGTCGAAACTTGTTTATGAAATGTTTTAATAATTAAAATTAAAACGTAAAGAATGTTTTCTTATTTTTGTAATCCACTTCTGAGTCTGCTAAAAACAAAGTATTTTCATTAATATTAAAGGCCGTTTTTAACAGTAGACCACTTTTTAATACATCCTTTAAGATTTATGAAAATTATACAAATTAATAAAGTTGTATGTAATAATTTTAACGAAACACGGTTAAAATAAAACTCCAGATAAAAAAACCACTTCTCCAATTACTGCTAACTACTTTGACTAATTGTTTTGATAAGGTCTACTTAATTACCAATTAATAAATAAAATAATTGATGTTTAAGTACAATCTCGTTACAAATTTTCGGTATAAAATTCCAACATAGTGTGTTCAACCATTTTGGCCACGTCCAAAAAAAAATTCAAATTATTACAGTGACAGCAAACATGTTCATACAAAAACAAACAATTGTTGTATTTTGTATTTGTAACTAACATTTTAACTATAGAATTGTACTAAAACTCCAATCAAATTCAGTTTTACATTGAACGATGCTGTGAACGAAGCTATGAATGAACGACATTCAATTTCCCGCCAGTAACACTTCAGACACGCTTTCATTCTTTCAATGGGTGCTACAAACTACGAATGCACGTCAATATTGATTGAACTCGAATGCAATCAGCGCCTTTTAGCCGATGAATCGGAACAAATTAATATATTCATTTCGTTAATTACACAGGACACGGGCTAAAAATGAGACTGTCAATACACTGATTAAATGTTAATTAATGCTTTTAGTTAATCACAAACATAATACTCAGTTATAATGAATTTCCTTTACTACTAGCCGACGTATAGTTCTAGATAAGTTTGTTAAATGGTGGTAAAAAAAAACAAAAAAAAAAACCGTGGCTGAGTTTGTTGTGGGCTCATCTCGGACCAAGGCGAGTTTTGGAGTAAGTTTTCTACTTTAAATACCATGATTAATTAAATCATGACATAACTTGAAGTTTAAAAGTGCTGGTAAAATAAGCCTAATTGAAATAAATGAATTTTAAACTTGAATTTGACGCCTAGCGGTTACACCCGTGTAGTTCTCGTTCTGGTGAGGATCCGGGGATTAAATATAGCCTATGACACTCAAACAAACGTGGTTTGTTTTTCTCACTTTTACAAATAACGTGGTTTTCTAGTGTATCGATGTATCTAGTATCGGTTCAGTAGATCCAGAAATTATTCGTTACCTCTTTATAATACCAGATACCTACTGGTATTATAAAGAGGTATCGGGTATTACCCAGATTAATAAAAGCATACCCATCGAAGTGATACCATTTTCGTATTTAATGAACGAACTAAACGTACCTAAATACGTACTAAAACGAATGACTAGCGTACTAAAATAACTACTTACTAATACTATTTTGTTTAAAAACACAAAACCATTTGTTGTTATTAATAAAAATTACATGCTTCATCTACATAATAATCATACCAAGTATAAACGTAATTAACCGACTTCCAAAAAGGAGGAGGTTCTACGTTCGTCTGTATGTATGTTTTTTTTTTATGTATGGCCAGCGATAATTCCTTCATTTATGGACCGATTTTGAAAATCCTTTTTTTGTTTTTTTTATAATAAACATTAGTGCCATGCAAAGTGTAGAAGTTAAAAAGATAAAATTAAAAACGCAAAAACTATTAAATAAAATTCAAGTACGTTACGGTCAAATGTGCTGAAATTTATGATTTCTCAAACTGATATATTTCTGGGCTTACACTTCTCACAATAAAATCATAATTAGCCCCAAAACAGCGCTATAGAAAAAAACTGCAACCAATTTGCAGTGTGCTAATTAAAACTGTAGATAAGAGGCTTATTACAAACCATAATAGAAAATTCAACGCTAAAGTAGGAATAGATGTAATTTATTTACACGGAAAAAGCACCCCTATCTAAATACACCTTAAAACTGTAATTGTCTGGACCAATACTCAACCTAAAATCAGGATGTCCATGCCACTACTTAACATGAGTTAATCCCGTGCATTTCGCAGCACAAATAGAGTTATTTTACAATGTAAAGTTGGATCATGGATTAAAATGGTCACTCGAAAATTGTTAAATATAAAAACCATTCTTATTTATATTTAACATTATTCAAGCAGCAGTTAGCTATCTCCTATTCTCATATTTTTATAAACTTGAGTGTCTGGAAGAATTACTTACATAGCGATAAGAATGCTTACTAAGGCATTATCGCTATGTAATTAACTAAGTAGTAATGTAAAAAACAAATACATTACATTTTATATACATACATACATTTTATATACATATTCTGTCCTGTTTCCTTAATTTGAGTATTTTTTTTTAATTTTTGATTTTTGTACTTAATAGGTTTAACCGTTTATGGGATTTATAGTAGGTCATTTCTCTTCAAATGTCATTTCCCTAAAACGTTTTCTTAAATAAGAAATAGTTCAAAAGTAACGAATTAACTATTTGACACGATTTTTCTTTTAGTTACTTATTGTTGTAAAGTAGTCACAAATAAACGGTTTACTGTAAGAACAAATTCGGATATTCCGAACATAATGTAACTGAACGAATAGTCAAACTTTGCCAACGTCTCTTATCTTTAATGCCAGCCATAGACCGGGAGCGAGCGAACATTAGAGTTAGTTACAACCGTCGAGCACAATTTCGGGATTTATGGAACAGGTTTGTAAAGAGGTTTAAAACCCTATTAAAACTATTTGCGCTAACGTGCAGTTAGAAGTATTATAAGGTGTTATATACCTTTAAAGGCTGGTTTACTTGACTTGTTCAGAACTTCACTACCGCAGTATAACATGTTTTATAAAACAATGAGGTCGTTTTTCAGCTCCGGTTAATTAAAAAATACATTCATGAAGCCTCATGTAATCCATACAAGTTTTCGATTTTATAATATTACTTGTGGACGCTCGCGAATTCATCGACGTTAGATTAAATTTTTCAGAAATCCTTTGTGATTATTCCGAGACAGAAAGTACTGTGTTAATCCTTTAAAGTTATAGCCAAATCAGTTACGTAGTTGCGTGAAAGAGTAACAAACATACAAACTTTCGCGTTTATAATATTAGTAGGATAACTTTGCGCTTAACATTAGCTTGTATCATCAATCTATAACTATTAATAACTAAGATATGACCAACCAACCCACGCTACAATAGAGACAGTGGCAAACTTTAGCCCTGATGACACAACATCGGTGGTCACGTCGATATCCTAATCCATTATCGTCGGGGTCACTTACCGTTTCAAGTTCCAGATTGACGTATTGACATTTTATGTAACAATGATATCGCATCGCTTTCGAAACTTTCGCCATCAATTAGAGGCTACTGTTTTCAGTTCTCTCTCTCTCGGCTCACGTTTCTGTTGCGCAAGTCGTTATGTGCTATTGTTTTTATTGTCTTTCTATTGTTCATGCATAAGAGCATGTGTGTACGCACGAGTGACGTCTCATAAATCATAGCTACCAGTCACGAATTCGTAGACATTCCCATGAAATGTTTAATTATAAAATTATTGTAAAGATGTAAATTTTAAATGGTGAAATTGTCATTTGAATCATTAAATACTTAATAAATAATTTGCATGCCAAATTGGCAAGATACATTTACCATCTACATCTACCGACCACCTGTAGGTATATATAATGCATGTATCTGCAAATAAATAAATTGATTGATTGATTGATATGTGGGCGACGGGCGGAAAGACTGCGCGGGTGTGAAATCATGCGTGCGGGGAAGTGACGTGCATCAGTCGTGAGTTTTTCATTCATCGCTACACGCCCCCCGCCCCGCGCGCTACATCGGGATTGTTACGAACGAAGTTGTCAACCTATAATTTAACTGCCCACTATAAGACCAGGACCTCTAGCCATGTATCACGTCGATTCTTTTTACAGAATCGCAAACGGTTCCAAAATCAAAAAAATATATATGGCAATAACAGTTGCAGTTATCGATCGGATCTGTCAAGTTTCCAATTTTTTGTTAGTTTTCGAAGCGTTAAAGTAAAGTTTGTAGACAGAGAATCGATGTGCCACATGGCTAAAGGCCAGGGCTCCCTCCTTTTAGGATAATAATGGAGCTTATACCATTCACGTTGCGCTTTGTATTCAATTGCAATTAATTAGCGATACCTATAATAAAATTGTATAAAAGTTAAAATTAATGTAAAGATAAATAATAAAATGTAATCAAAAACCTAACACAAATTTATATAACACAACGCTGTTTTAAAAATTAATAGAGCCAAAGGATTAACTTAACTCGATTTTATTTCTGAGTAATTTTGTAAAACAAAATCTGAAACATAATTATAAAGTTCATTAACTACATTTACTGAGCAAACTCAATTATTAATACTGTTTACACGAGCTCTTTCGAGAGCTCTCAACTCTGTCTTCGACGACTCTGTTTGAAACCTAGCGAAGTACGTAGTGATAATTATAGCATGGTGTACCTAAATAACAATTGGTAGATTTATTTAGAGATATTTTATTTATTGATATGGACTTAATTAATTTATATTTATGTATTAGGTGATCCTCAGAAGAACTAGTCTAGCTTAATGAGTTGTGAATCTCAAGTGAAAGGGTCGTATGGTTCGAACAGTTGATGGAAGTTGTTGGAATGGCAAATACGCAGCGGAAAGCGCAGTATAGGTCAACCCCCACAAAATCGACGTCCCAAGGACCCCTCGACATAAAGAGAGTCGTAAGGAAGATGCGCACATAATTTAATAAACAATATAAATATACTAACGGACGCCCTAACTAAATTCCATTTAGAATTTAGTTTTTCACAAATCCCTCGGAAACCATGGATTTTTCTGGAATAAAAAGTAGTCTATGTGTTAATCCAGGCTATAATATATCTTAATACTAAATTTCAGCTAATTCAGTTTAATAGTTGAGGCGTAATAAAGTAACAAACATTCATATCATCAAAATCATAAGTTTTCGCAAATCTCGGGAAACCATGGTTTTTTTCGGGATAAAAAGTAGCATATGTGTTAATCCAGATTAAAATCTATTTCCATACCAAATTTCAGCAAAATCGCTTCAGTAGTAGCGGCGTTATAGAGTAACAAACATCCAAACATCCAAACAAATTTTCGCGTTTACAATATTAGTAGGATTTAAACAAATAGCTTAATAGTTATCAATACAAATTTAGCTGACTGTCGCTACTTCCCAGTTCTTTTTTGTGTTGATACTCGTATTAAGAATTTCCTCGGGATCAAGTGGTTACAATTTTCCCTCGTATAAACGAAAAAGATGGAAAAAGGAGAGCATGTTAAAGATTTAGTATACAATTCCAATTAATGTTTTATCTTGTAAATAAATTATTAAGCAGCATTAATAAGAATATAAGTTTTTATATAATTTTGAAAAAAGTAAAATTTAGGATTAAATTTTCCCAGAAAGTATTATTACGTTTAACCAAAACCAAGAGGTTTTGAGTGTTTAATGAAATAGCCGGGTTTGGGGTTAGAGACGAAGGGTGAGTTAACAAGATTTCTAATTAAAATACGCAATTGTTCCAGTCGGTGACCTGCGTAAGATTTAGCGTATTAGGTAACTAGGCAACAATTAACTTAAATAAGATTAAAAAAATTAAAGTAGCTTGATATCCTTACATTTACAAATAGTTTTGAGTATTTTAACCGAGTTACATACGATTTTATATTGTAATTGTTAGTTTTTATTTTAATTACTAGCTGACGCGGCGCGGTTTCACCCGCGTGGTTTCCGTTCCCGTAGGAATATGGGGATAATATATAGCCTATAGCCTTCCTCGATAAATGGGCTATCTAACACTAAAAGAATTTTTCAAATCGGTTCAGTAGTTCCTGAGATTAGCGCGTTCAATCAAACAAACAAACAAACAAACAAACTCTTCAGCTTTATAATATTAGTATAGATTATGTAAGAACTGCCCATAGCAGTAAAACTATATACGACTTATTTATTATTGGTTTTTTATATACACCGAACGGTCCAAGTCCACTTATAGGAGCCAAACTGCATAACTAAACTTTTTATGTTTTCATACAAAGTAATTCAATTCAAATTTACTCCGAAAATATTCGTTTTAGAACACATGTTCCTTAGACATTTTCAATTAATTTTCCTTAATGAATATAACCCTAGAGTTATGGGAAATATTCCAGTGCACCCTGTATATGTATCTACTAGCGGAAGCCCGCGACTTCGTCCGCATGAAACCCTAGCCTTACATTAGCCTACCAATATATGTATCTACTAGCGGACGCCCGCGACTTCGTCCGCATGAAACCCTACCCTTACCTTACCCTACCATACCGCTACTCAACCCTACCCCTACTCTAAGTATCCTATGTCTGTCTCCTGCTTCTAAGCTAAGCTACCTTTCCACCAATTTTCAGCCAAATCGGTCCAGCCATTATTGAGTTATAAATAGTGTAACTAACGCGACTTTCTTTCATTAATATATAGATTAAAAATACTTTGTTTCACTAGTTGCAGTTATTTTTCAATCTTCAACTAGAGCTCGGCACAAAACGTTCGGTTCGCTACAGACACCGGGCACCGCGTAAAACCCAATTTTCTCCCTCAGTAATATCTATGTAAAACAAACTAGAAATAGGTTTGTATCCAACTATCAAAAAGGATTTTGACAATCTATTTATTCATTATTTAGTTAGTTCGTATTGGTTTTTAACCGACTTCCAAAAAGGAGGAGGCTCTACGTTCGGCTGTATGTATGTTTTTTTTTCATTTAGAGACTGCAGTTAATTAAATATTAGATATTCTAAGATATTTATTATTTATTTATTTATTGGTCATGATCAACTCAAAAAAATTAAGTAATCTGAAAGAAAATTCGTTTAGCATAAAATAACTCTATGTATTTTATATATTAATTTCATTTAACTGAATCTAGATTTTAGTATTTTTTGTATAGAAAGTTTTGTATGATCAACTCAAAAAAATTAAGTAATCTGAAAGAAAATTCGTTTAGCATAAAATAACTCTATGTATTTTATATATTAATTTCATGTAACTGAATCTAGATTTTAGTATTTTTTGTATAGAAAGTCACTGATCTGCATAGTACGGATCGCATCGAACGGAATTTATCTACCGTAAATTGCGATACGTCCGATACGTACGATGCGGATCAGTGGACGCTTGCCATTAATTGTAAGAAAGCTAGGTTACTCTTGTAGGCAGTGGCGTGCATAAGGATGTCGATCAGGGTATACACTAGTAAGAAAAATTAACCAAACTGGGAAAATACGCATTTAATAAGTATCTAGAAAAAATCTCTTAGGGTATGCAGAACTTTAATGCTTGTATGAAGTGCACGCCACTGCTTATAGGATATTAAAATAAGATGATGTTGTATTACAATTTTACATTCTCAGTCTGTTCCCTAACAGTGGTATTCATAGACGTTGTATGGGCAACCCCAGCGGATCATTCACCCACTGAGTGTCAAATTCTCAAACAAATAGAAGTTAACTACGGCACTCAGCGTTAAGCACTGTTAAGCATTATTTCTTGCATGTCAAAACATCTATTGTTAACCCATTCGTTTCTACAAAAGCTTCAGTCTACAACGTGAAGAAAAACCGAAATGGACATGTGAAAATTGCATGTGAAAATTCATGTATGGACTTATAAACAGGCGCATGTTAGCACGGAGTTGCGAGCGCTTCGTTGATTTTTGCCTTCGTTTGCCTGAATTTAAATTTGCTCCGTAGAAATAAATACACCTTTATTTCCTATTTTCTGTATACATTAATTAAGTGTGAATGGAAAACATAAATTTTATTTGCGTTAATGAACGTGCACTAATTATGTTTCAGATGAAGCGAGTTTTTGTATTCAGTTAGACTCGGGTCTGCTACTAACCTTTCTTTCTGCATGAAAATATGAAACCTACAATAAGCTATACCTACCACAGAATTCATTCCAAGTTTATCAAAATAATGGACTCTGTTTATTTTAATTTATTTTATTTATTAGGTATATATTATTTATCCAATATTTCTGCAGATTTACTGAAAAAAAGAACACTTTATTTACTCTAGTTATTTTATTTACACTGGCCTTACTCCGTATGTAGGAGTGATTCAAGATTTGCACGGGTGACAGACATAAAGTAAACATGCGATGGTATCCCTATTTTTTAGAAGAAAATGTTTCACGTCTTCTTACCTCATTCGCTTGGCTAGGGTTTGGCAAAGTCTGTGTTTCCTGATTATTAGGTATCTTTAAAACAAGTTTGAATAGACATCATCTAAGAAAACAGTCCTGTCTTAAAACATATCTTCACTTACCATTAGGTCTTGCTCAAACGCAAGGCTACTAGAATGAAAAACCGTCTCTAAATCCGTTCAAGGAGATGGTCCATTTTTGGTCCACTCTTATACCCCGTGTCATTTAAATTTAAAAAAAAACAAGGAATTTATTAAAATTAAAATAAGTGAATAAATCTAACTAAATAAAAAGAAATAAATAAAATTTAACCCAAGTTTTTGAGTTATATCAAGATGGCGCCGATAAAGCAACTATGGCATGACAATTAACAGCAAACGTCAAAAAGACTACTGCGTTTAAAATTCTTTTATTTTCACCAGGGTACAATGACTGATCCTGGGCTCCATACAATTTTGGACCATCTCCTTTGGGAGTTTAAGGCATTAAGCGATACAAACAAGGTGGGAAGACTGTTTTTTGTATAGCATTTAGTAATTCAAAGCATACGCCATAGAACCTGCATTAAGTCCATATAAACGAAAACATAGTAAAGATTCTTGTCTAAAGAATAAAATGTGGTATGTTTTATTAAGATGCGACATCCACGAGCTGAGAAATTTAATAAAAGTTGGTATTCCGAAGCGCTTTCGCTATACCTACTGTACTTGTAAGAAGCGAGGAGCAGTAGTGAAAAATGAAAAAACGTTTATTCATTATTTTTATGTATATAAAACCTACTAGGTATAGCAGGTTTTATATACAAGTTGCGAGTAGGTACTCTGTGGTTTAGCGTTCCGGTACGATGTCGTGTAGAAAACAAAAAGGGGTGTGGATTTTCTTCTCCTTCTCCTAACAAGTTAGCCCGCTTCCATCTTAGACTGCATCATCACTTACCATCAGGTGAGATTGTAGTCAAGGGCTAATTTGTAAATATATAAAAAAAAAATACAAAATAAGTGCAGTAAGTTGAAAATTACAGCCGAGGCGATATTGCTAGCCCGAGCCGTAGACGAGGATCACAAGTAAGCAGAGGCTGTAATTATCAAAGCGCAAATATTGCATACGACGTTTTATAACATATTTGAGAGAAAACACACTTTGCATCTTTGCTTGTTTTCCATATGATGAAATTTTGATAAATAGATAATATGTAGTTTATTTATTTTGCAAAATTTTGATACGCTAGTTTTCAGGATACGTTGCCAGGAGATTTGTTGGACCATTATTTTGTTAAAATACAAACATACAAATCATATCGAAGTCAGTAAAGGTGGTCTTATTAAACTCAAAACATAATAATCAAAATTAACTATTACAGCATAATGTCAAAACTAATTGACCGGGATGACGGAAATAGAACTCTATCAATACTAATCTGTCTATGATAGTATAATCCCTCTAAGCCTCCTTCACGGTCATAGCATTATTGTACCACTTTAGGAGATACAAGTTCATTATTTTGGAAACTGGTTTGAGAGAATTGGGTATGGGCCTATTCAAACGTGTTATATTACGAATTGGAATTTTAGGAAACTACTTAATTTATTAATTATTATTTTTTAAATTTTATTATACACTCAGCATGGTGGACTATTGGCCTCTCATTCTTCATTCAGTTTCGTGACTAAATCATGTGTTTGTCCAGGATAATCCTTCGAAGGAGTGAACGGATTTAAATGGGACTTTCACTGGAAGGTAAAAGAGGAAATTGAACAACATATTGGCTACACTTAACTTTATTCTGGAAACTCTATTGTTTCTTAGGTATTTCTGAAAAACTATATTTCACGTGCTAGAAGTCGCAGGCGTCCGCTACTTTAAGAATAAAAGTCAAAAGGAGAGGAAGGCCAAAGAAGAGATGGTTGGATTGTGTGAAAGGGGACATGTGTGTAAAAGGAGTAGATGATGAGTTGACGAGTAATAGAGACCAATGGAAAAGATTGACATATTTCACCGACCCCACTTAAGTGGAATAAGGGTAAGGAGATGATGAATCTTTGTATAACAAGAATTTCACTGGAAGTTAGAGGAGTTTACAGAGCAACATTATTCTACTTTTGATCCCAAAAAAATACAAGGTTCCCGCAGGATTTATGAAAAACAGAATTTCATGCGAACAAAGTATAAACTTACTTCACACAATCGATTGTCATTTCGCTTTATTTTTCTTTGCTTCCAATTACAGCAAGCAAAGAATTTAAAGCGTAGGTATTTTGATTTAAAGGAAAATAAAAGCTAGTTCTAGTAAATACCAGGCCTCGAGCAGCAAGCCGAGCGAGCTCGAGTAAACGTTCGCATGGCCAGATAAATTGGTTCGTTCGAATTTTTTGCCTCTCTTATTGACACTACACTAGTGACACCATGTAACATACTGATTTAGGGACTATTTATTAACAAAGTATTTTTATTAAATTTTATTTTTTATTTTTTATTTCTTAGGGATAGTTAACATTTACATATTATTTCTTAAATCTAAAAGTAAACGTAAAAATAGTTTAAACATGTTAACAACAATACTATCCACGAATACACATACGAAAATAATGGCGTCACAAAATACACAAACAAATCAATTACAAAAAAAAACAAACAAACATAAATCTATATAAAAAAAAAGAGAGAATTATAACAATAATAATTAAAAATACAACGAAACACAAATAGGTAAGAAAAAAAAAGTAATAATAATTATAATAAGAGATCTAATAATAAGAATTAAGACACTATTACTACTCAGGTACAGGGATATTTAATTTTTGAAGAGTGATTGAGATGGCCTTTTTATATTGGGGTTCGGACAAGGCAAATACGTCCACATCGTCATCGTCCAAATCGTCATCGTCATTTTATGTATTATTATGTAAGATTTTTTCCGCACGTCTCAAAGGCGGCCACTGATTCCGTATATGATATTTACCGTAAAATTAAAAATCCGTTTAATGCGATGCGCCCGACACGTACGATGTGGATCAGTGGACGCATACTATAAGACTTTATTCCCGAAAAGGGGTAAATAGATTACAATGGATGCAAGTTTTCCTACGTTTTATCTGGGCAAGAAGTCAATCTGGGGGAAGATGACCTTCACATAATTTTATAATAATAGTTGACTGAAGAAGCAAATGGCCAACGTGTAAGAAGTTTATAGCTCATCAGTGTTTTGCATTTATCTCTATCGCTCCCTATAGTGTTGTGTTAGATAGAGAGTGATAGAGACGAATGCAAAACTTACTATCTAAACTACAGCCTTTCTTGATAAGTACCTACTGTTTACCAACAAATAAATTAGAAATGAGGGTAGAAAACGCATGTAATTTCAGAACTTATTTATTTTAAATTATGTTTGGTTTGTTTATAAAATGTTTTATAAAAATATATTAACCATATCTAGGTAATTGTTCTAAGCTTATTAATGAAAAACATTTTCATTAATTTAAGACCAAGTTAATTATAATTATTATTAGGTGTTAAAGAACTAGTGATGTATACCTTCATTTTTAATTTGTTTGTTGGTAAACAGTGCTCATCAAGAAATGCTGTAATATAGTTATAAAAACATTGTTAAAGAATACAAACCATCTCCTGATACAAACCAATTATACAAAGCAAGGAACAAGTCCAAATCTAGTCAAGTCGAGTTAACAAACTTAAGGCATATTAAATATTAGATATTAAGTTTTACGAGCCTATAAACTTTAGGAAACTTTGCTTCACTGAAATCGCATATAGGGATTTTAAAAACCGAACTCTGCAGGTAGGTATAAGTACATCAATAGTATAAATATTCGTCTAATGTAATGTTTTTGATAAATTTCAAGTGAGAAGTATTCTCGACTTATCAGTTATCGCAAACCTCAAACGTGATTTGTCGTTTGCTCGTTGATTTGAGGTGCCATCCGACTAGCCAGTATGAATGCCGACTTGTCTATATCTCGCTTGGCGTAAGTCGAATAGTACAGTGAAAAATCGATACCGATAACGAGTCGGTATAACCTGTCGCATCACTAACCAGAATGGTAAGAAATTCGTAGACCTGTTTCACTTGTTCCGGAATGCCGAAGCTACAACGTACAATTAAAAATCGTTACGTTCGAAACCTTGACACGAGATGCGAGTATTTTTTTCAAATGTCAAATTCATATTATGATTTTAAACACAGAATATAGAAAATAGCTTACGCTTTAGCAATAGAAGTAGCAAGGGACGGGGCCCGCGTATTCACATGCATGAGGATATATGCTTATATGCGTTTGTAAATATTTGTTCGGATGCAAAATGCAGTTGCAGAACCTTAGTTAGAACTATAGCACTGTTGCTGTGCGCTAAAGTTAGTACAGAGTTAACTAAACTTTATCTCTATTTTATTTTCTTTATGATTTCTATTAAAGTCTTTTTTATCTTAATACTAGCGAACGCCCGCGACTTCGTCCGCGTTGAATTCAGTTATTCACAAATCCCGCGGAAACCATGGATTTTTCCGGGATGAAAAGTAGCCTATGTGTTAATCCAGAGTAAAATCTATTTCCATTCCAAATTTCAGCCAAATCGCTTCAGTAGCCGCAGCGTAAAAGAGGAACAAACATACTTACACAACTTACACACTTACACACAAACTTTCGCCTTTTTAATATTAGTGAGAAGTGTGATATTAATGCGAAAGGTCATTTATCATGATATCTCGAAAACCGCTTGACGTACAAAGTTGAAACCAACCAGGGATGTAATTCATAGGTAGTAGACGTCCACTAAGAACGGATTTTGTGAGAGGGCCGGATTAAGGAGGTCTAGAGGCGGACGAAGTCACGGGCGTCCTCTAGTACACAATATATTAATTTTTCTGGAAATACAAAATATCACCAGTGACAAATAGGACTTTCTGGAAATGTTTACACTTTACGATTTACACTATAGACGTGTGTTCCTTTAGGACACGCCCCCAGGTACGGAGATTTTAAAACTAAAAAAAAAAACATACATACAGCCGAACGTAAAACCTTCTCCTTTTTGGAAGTCGGTTAAAAATGACAGAAGCGAGTTCCATGTATATATTACGTCTGTGTTCAAAACCTTGACACGAGGCGCGAGTTTTTTTTTTCAAATGTCAAATTGATATTATGATTGTACATGCCAACGTGTTACGTGAACAAGATGCCCTGACTGATATTAACCCCGTAACAAAAGGTTGCCGATTCATATTCCGGTTTTAAAACCACCACTTAAAACCGCTGCCGCTGGGGAGATAAAATCAATTATAGTACTCGTATCTTCAATTTAGGGTACGGCCAGAAGGAATTTTTCAATGTACGGTTGTAGTTTTTTTTGTTCCAGTAGCTTTAATTCGTATCCTGGCTTTTTACTGGTTAATAAACAGTGAATAATTGATTTATTTTGTTCTGCAAATAAACCAACAAACTCGAAAATGACAACGTCACCACTAGAACCGACAAAAATATTCCAATGTTCGTTTTACTTTAAAAAAACCAGCATACTCAGGAGGATACATTAACGTCATTGACGACTGTTTCTATTCAATATTTAGTTAAAAACACAATTTCTGAACAAAAAATAACATTCCCTTTTTTTAGTTTGGAATGATTTTTAAGGATGTAAAAATATTTTTTCGTATAAAATAAATTAGTAGGTTTTTAGTATCTGAAATTCTTATATATAGGCCCTTAAAATTGATTATTCAATGAAAAAAAAACTGAGTTAAATATAAACTTAACAATCATTACTATGTGATTACAAAAATATTCCTCGCACTTTTACTATTACTCCATTAGTGCCGGGGTACACACACACCTTTATAAATCTTAACACCGCTTGGGGTTGCCGTAATAATACCTATTTCTTTTAGATTTTAATAATAAATCTTTACGCAAATATTATCAATTACGTTAAATAGTAAATTCCTGCCTCGCCAGATATGCGCCGGCCCTTACCCTTTCATGACAAATCACAAGTGATCACAAGCTATAAAAATATGTTTTTATTGCTTCATTTTTCAACGTAATTATAAGTTTCCACACACACTTTGGCGCTATACAACGAAGAATGTCGCCAGGCGGGCGAGCTACTCATAAATATGGAGTTGATGATTAAAAGGCATACTTACTTTACAGAACGAGAGCCTGCCACGGCCAGACATACTTCATTTTATGAAGGCCGAAATCTTGTCAACTCATGCTACTTAATATCCAAGATAGGTACAATATATGAGTCATCTCGTGGCAAAGGGTAAAACTGCACGAGCACGAGCGGGATTTGTTAACTTCAAATCATAGGTTACTTTATGGAAGATTTAGATTCTCAGTTTTATATAAAATCACACGCACTTGAGAGTTAATAACTTTTGTATTAATACATCAAAATAAACATACAATATGGGGAAACTAAGAAATATATAAGTTACGCTCAAAGATCGAATACGCTCAGTAAGCAGAAAAAATAGCTTACAACACGATGTGGTCACAGTAAAACATTCACGAAATTCGTGTTATGGCTCTAATGAAAACGCGCACGACGCGTTGTTGCAATCACAGAAAGACCTTGTATTAGATGTCAACGCGTTGTGGCAATTAAGAAAAGCCAGGACGCGTTTTGAGTATTACTTTAACCATATCAAATGCGTGCAAATACGCATTAAAACATCAGTTTTATTAATTTCTTTTCTGTTTAAGAGAGTGAATTTTAATGTCAGCGCTAATTATGACGAATAAAAAAGAAAATAGAGATAACTTTAGTAATATGATTAATGTGAGTTAGTAAAGAGCCTACAGCCGCGATTATTGTATCGTGAAGTCAATGTGTCTCGTGAGTGGTTAGGAGTAGAATGATCATCGGCAAATGCGTAGTCCGGACTGGTGCATGATAGTGTTCCGAATTTGAAGTGTTGAATCGAGGCTTGAAGGTAACAGGCTAAGTGCCTCACAGTGTGCGATCTCCTTAGACTCCACAAGTTCGGTAATCGATTATGGACTTTGGACAGTGAAGGGTTTGGAAGCTACTGTACATATGTTTTCTGTGACGAAGGCAGTTTTCAAAGGTCCAGATACTCAATCATACAAAACGTAACTTTATGATTATACGATAAATCATGAGAAATCATGTCTTCAGTCTCTAGACCCTTTTTTTTAAAAAGAATATACGACGATAAGATATGTCGACGGCCTCCGTGGCGCAGTGGTATGTGCGGTGGATTTACAAGACGGAGGTCCTGGGTTCTATCCCCGGCTGGGCCGATTGAGATTTTCTTAATTGGTCCAGGTCTGGCTGGTGGGAGGCTTTGGCCGTGGCTAGTTACCACCCTACCGACAAAAACGTACCGCCAAGCGATTTAGCGTTCCTCCTATCAAGTTAGCCCGCTTCCATCTTAGATTGCATCATCACTTACCATCAGGTGAGATTATAATCAAGGGCTAACTTGTAAAGAATAAAAAAAAAGACTACGTTAGGATTGGGTACGACAGTAGTCCAGCGGGCGGGGATCGAATCTCGACCTCCACTTTCCAGTCTCTCAAAATGAGGTATGTCTAGCTATCGCAGGCTCCGCTCCATTAGACTTTTTTGCGTTACGCAGCCTATCTTCGCAGGGCGGCGCAAAGCGTGCTTGTGTCGGTACTTATATTAAAGCAATTTATCTTGGGAACTGCAACCTTCGCGTTGTCAGCAGAAACAACCTGACGTACATTCTTTCTCGTAATAAATCATACATTTTGGATATCACCATTGAAAGTACATTTTTTTGTAAAAGTTGCACAATTAATAATAAAATCGCCATAAATTTACTAAGTAGTAGTAGCTAGCTTTTGATAGCGGTTTGGCCGGTATCTAGCCAATGTATATATCAAGGTAATGCCTGTTTGTCTTTCTATAGAGAAGAGACAAAATAACGAGGTCCATGTTTGTCCTATTCGATCACGACCTGAAACGCAATCTCTGAGCGGCCGAACTTTAGTAACACAGACGGCGAAAAGCGAAATTGTATATATCCACAAACTAAGAATTCTTTTTTGATTGCACTGTAGAAAAAATCTGCTTCAAATGGTCTGGGTCACGTCATGAAAAGTTATAAAATTATAATAAAAAAAAATATGTTTTAACTTAAATGCCTGCATACAAAAATATTAAAAATATACCAACTTTGTGAAATAGAATTCTAACTTGTATACTATTAGAAAATAAAAATGATTATGTGGTGATACTGTAAAACTCCATTCAATAAATTAAGTACGTAAATCCGATATTTAAATTTAATTATTATCAACACAAATTAAAACCCGATAAAGAGCAAAAATTTAAAAAGGCAACGTGATAATTCCAACACATAAAGTACGAATGAAAAGAAAACGTATTATCGAAATTTTCACGTACAAAATAAGTATTCGTTGTGCATCGACAATCGAAAAATGATTTCCTTTAATTTTCATTAATAAATGTACTGTATAATACAGATTTAAGTTTATATATTTTCGTTTCTAATTACAGTGAAGACTTGATTAACCGGACTAATTATTGTTGTCCCAAGACATTCAGATAAAAAAAAAACCGCAAATACACGAATGTACCTATGAGCGTTTTTATAGTGTAAGTCTTAAAAATGTATTATAGTTAGGTCTAGAGCCGTGATAGCCCAGTGGATAGTGGATAATGGATAACCTTTGCCTCCGATTCCGGAGGGTGTGGGTTCGAATCCGATCCGGGGCATGCACCTTTACAGTTGTGTGCATTTTAAGAAATTAAATGCTATCACGTGTATCAAATGGTGAAGGAAAAACATCGTGAGGAAACCTGCATACCAGAGAATTTTCTTAATTATCTGCGCGTGTGAAGTCTGCCAATCTGCATTGGGCCAACGTGGTGGACTAAGGCCTGACCCCTCTCATTCTTAGAGGAGCCTCGAGCTCAGCAGTGAGCCGAATATGGGTTGATAACGACCATTATTAGGTCGGTATGCACAATTTGCGATCAATCCGGACAGTCACGACTCGGTATAACTAAGGCCCACAAAATTGTTTCCACTGTAGATATAAGACCAATATGCCAAAAATTAAATATATGTATATCTGCTTCTGTATATAACTCGAGCAATAAACGCATAACACCTGTAGCCAATCACACTAAATTTCTGTAGTATGGGGTACAAATGGAATATACCGATCACACAAAGTATTTTGTGTACAAAAATACAGAAATTACTGGCACAGTTGTACTTTACTCGTAAGGCAGGATTTTACGACCCATAATAATCCTGGTCTCTTGTATTTCGTTATCAACCCATATTCAGCTCACTGCTGAGCTCGAGTCTCCCCTCAGAATGAGAGGGGTTAGGCCAATAGTCCACCACACCGGCCCAATTGCCAGACTTCACACACGCAGAGAATTGAGAAAATTCTCTGGTATGCAGGTTTCCTCACGATGTTGTCCTTCACCGTTCGAGACACGTGATATTTAATTTCTTAAAATGCACACAACTGAAAAGTTGGAGGTGCATGCCCCGGACTGGCTTTGAACCCACACCCTCCGGAATCGGAGGCATAGGTCATATCCACTGGGCTATCTACGGCTCTTATTATATTAAGACATAGCTCACGAGAAAAAAATATATTCATTCAAATATAAAACCTCATCCTTTTTGGATGTCGATTAAAAATAAAATAATACCCGACTAATTTATACATTTACGCATGTTTTACATTCGAAGTTTTTGGTTTAAAACCTACGTTCTTCAATGAAATGCTTGATGCACGAAACGATAGCACGAAAATTTACAAAAATGGTTCTAAACATCACGAACCATACCTATATTGTAAGAATTTAACAATGAATTCCATTTATTCGTTAGCTCTTGGTAGAATATACAACAGTACTAAATATATTTTCATTTCAAGTGATTTATTGTACTCAAGCAAAGAGTAATATAATAAAATAAATTGAGTGTAATATCAAAGCTACCAACTTCACGATGTACTTCATTCTGCTTGCGCAGAAGACGTTGCGAGATAATCCTAGCGCTTTGTTCAAAAGTTCGCTACAACCAGTTCCTTTGATTCATGCTGGCATTGAGAGAGAATGAAAGATTTATAAATATTCAATGGGCCGGTGTCGTTGATACTGACGGACATCACATCAATGCCACTATCTTGCTCGCGAACCAGTCAATGGAATAATAATATGGAATTCATGGTATTCGGTTTCGCTATTCGAAAAAACGAATCATGGATTCTCCGAAGGAATCCTCCTATTCCATAGTAATAAAGTTACTTAGTAGAACAATTCAGAATATCTTTAAGCTCGAAAGCACAACGTATACAAGGTAGGTATACTTGAGTATTAAATAAAAACCTTAGAAGTAGAAACCATTCTAGCAATGGTATTTAAGTACTTATACAAGCATTAATCGAATAATGGAAGATCTGAGACGATAACTATGAAGCCATGACTGAATTATAGTTCAGACCGGCGGAGTCAATGAGAGTCCTGTTCCAAAGATTAAGCCGGACAAACGGAAAGAAAGGATGAAAATTTTAAAAAAAACTAGCTTGTTTGTGTAAATAACTATAAGCACTTAAGAAAACACAGTAATCTCGAAATCACACAGAAATATGAATATTGATGATAATAAATTAATAAGTAATTTTAATACAAAAAAATAAAGATAAACAAATATACTAATGCGAAATTAGAAGCCTTATCTAATATAATAAGCGATCTTTTTTATATATTTTTTTATAAATAATATTTGCTAACTAGTCGGGAAAGATTGTATTAGGTGTGTGTACGACAATAGTCCAATTTGTGCTAATATATAAAGCTGAAGAGTTTGCTTGTTTGATTGAACGCGCTAATCTTAGGAACTACTGGTCCGATTTAAAAAATCTTTCAGTTTTAGATAGCCCATTTATTGAGGAAGGCTATAGGCTATATATTACCCCCGTTTTCCTACGGGAACGGGAACCATGCAGGTAAAACCGCGCGGCGTCAGGTATTCTGTACTAATATATAAAGCTGAAGAGTTTATTTGTTTGTATGATTGATTGAACGTGATAATCTCAGGAACTACTGGTCAGATTTAAAAAAATCTTTCACTATTAGATATCCCATTTATCGAGGAAGGCTATAAGCTATATATTATCCCCGTTTTCCTACGAAAACGGGAACCATGTGGGTAAAACCGCGCGGCGTCAGCTAGTATGAAATATTAGAGACAAACAAGAGAATTTTTGTTGCAAACATCCTATGTTCGTAATGGGACTTTTCACACAGGCGAGCGGCGAGGGGCGTACTGCAACGACACCAGATCGTTTATACCCAACTAGGATTACTATATTATTACAAACGAACCATCAGTCGTTAACTTAATCGCCTATAATGAAACTGATGTTTGAATAAACCACAGCGCGGAGCATAATCTTAGCGTACTATGTGTTTAGACAAGAATCTTGCATCATCGCGTTTTATGATGCAATTTGCAGGACGAGCATAAAGATAGAGAACAAGATCTATAAAGTTATTTTTTACATGGACTTTTCAGTGTTATCTAAGCTAGTAAGTGCATATAAACGCGGTAAGAAGCTAATAAGCAACGCCTTAACTATTTTTATTTTTTATAGTCGTTACCAGTTTGTTCCTACAGTCTCGAAGAATGCGACATATTTGTGAAATAAAAATTTATTGAGTAGATACATATAACATGTAATATTGATGTATTTGCGCAATCTTGCATTTTAAAGTAAAAATTACTTACTGTTTTATTTCTTCCATTATTATAGTTATACGTGACTGTATAAAATAGAGATCTATTAATTTGAAAAAACTTCATAATTATATTTTGTTTATTATCAATATTAACAAAACAATTGAGATCACGCGCTTTTGAATCCATCATACTACTTAATTTTATTGTAAAAGTAACATACTCGACTACATTGAGATTTTTCATGTTATAAATTGTAATGATTGAAGTTATGAGCATTAATTATTATATAGCTGCATTAAATTATTGTATCTAAGTGAATATTAGTTTAATTTTATATCCCCCTTACCTAATCTTGTGACGATAGGTCGAAATATAGAATATACGTAATCTTTAGAGTAATTTCTGGTGGGAGGCTTCGGCCCTGGCTAGTTACCACCCTACCGACAAAGACGGTAGAATCTTTACAAATAGTCAACTGACGTGTCAAAAGTGCTTGTAAACTGAGCCTACTTGAAATAAATGTTATCGCCGTTTAGTGTTGGAAATAGTAGTCTGTGACGGATATGGCGTCACTCGATTTCGTGTTGGCTTCAGTGTGCTCGTGGCGTTCGAGCCGTCTACATCTCTTGTTGTGTAATTCTTTATAGGTTATTTGGGATAGGCGGGGAGAGTGACTTGAGTGGAAAAGGGGAGTGTTAGTCGACTGTCAAAGGATCCTTTAACCCTACACACATCGTTCACAAATACGTGACTTCACTCAAGGTCATTCTCCACTCTACCACTAGCCACTCTAGGGTCTTATTTTGGTTACAGTTTGATTTGTTAATTAAGTTGTCCTGACAAGTGTTGTGAATCATAACCTTTGTTCGACATTAGTTTTCTTATATTTGTAACCACCTTTTGAGTCCTATAATATAAATGATTTTTGATTTTGATTTTGATTTTGACGTGCCGCCAAGCGATTTAGCGTTCCAGTACGATGTCGTGTAGAACCGAAAGAAGTGTGGATTTCATCCTACTCCTAACAAGTTAGCCCGCTTCCATCTTAGATTGCATCCTCACTTAACATCAGGTGAGATTGTAGTCAAGGGCTAACTTGTAGAGTATAAAAAAAAAATCAAACATCAATACGTAATACAGAACGTGACTGTTCAATGTTAAACCATGTTAAAATAAATATTATGTTAATCCTTAAACAATAGGAGGTATTGTAAAACAATCATTGTATGATGATAAGCAACATCAAGGCAGATCAACCGCATATTTCGAACAACTTATTTTAAGTAACAAATTATGCATTATGTTAAATCGTCTTATGATACTTAACAAAATTAAGACATCAAAATATTTTAATTTTGATGAGAATATTAAACATGGTTATGATCCGTATTAAGTTTTGAATATTGAATTAAATATTTCTCTAGCAAGGAATTATCTGTACATTAGTCCAGAAATTTGGAGTAGCGTAGTAGGTCTAAGTTTAAAAGCAAGACTTGGCTAGTAACAAGAGGCTGATGATAATGCAAACGTATTTAAGACTAGCGGACGCCTGCGACTTCGTCCGCGTGAAACCAGATGTAAACTTTCAACTACCTCTATCCTACCGCTACCCTACCCTACCCTCATCTATTCTACCCTACTCCTATCCTACCCCTACCCCTTCAATTTTTTAATTTTTTTCTGTCATAAGAACCTTCTCCTGACAATAAAAAACACATAAAAAAAATAGTGAAATCGGTCCAACCGTTCACGCGTGATGGCGTGACCAAGGGATATATGGATTATTTTTTATATAATACATAGATTTTGTTACTACTAGCGGCCACTTGCGACTTCGTCCGCCCTTAGACTTCCTTAATCCGGCCCACTCGCAAAACCCGTTCATAGCGGACCTCTATCTATAAACTACCTCCCTGACAAATTTAATCTGTGTACGTCAAGTGGTTATCGAGTGATTTTGTAATAAATACCTTTCGTACTTAAGTATATATTAAGATCTACTATCCCGTGCTTTCTTAGGTTATATTTATCATAACGTAATGCAAACGCAAGAAACTGTTCGCCGAAGTGTTTAGTTATCGCCTCGGCTAACACAGGGAATATTTGGCAGAGTCTCTTGAGAAATAGATACCGCAAACAACCTCTTATTGACTGAGATCAGCCAGACGCGGTATGCAGATTGAATTCACGATAACTTAAATGAAACATGGATAATATTTTCTACATAGATTGGTGATATATGTCGGTCAAACCAACCAACAAACCAATTGTGAAGTGCCTAGTGGCAGTTCTCAATGTTTTCACACTGTGACGATCGCGTAAACGTAAACGCGAATTTCTAAGGAATTGAAACAATGCCATCTAGTGGCACTTCTGTACAACTGTTCCAATTCCATAGAATTTCGCGTTTACGTTTACGCGATCGTCACAGTAAGATAACGTGAAAACTCCCACTAGGCACTCTGACTACCACGATGTTACATACGAAGACGTTGATAGTGCATCTTTCAATCGAACGCAAGGTTATGGTCTAACATCCGGCATTAAAAATATATACCCTCATCTGTTATGCATTACTGCTATGAAATAAATGATAGATAAAGTTCACAGTGACACATTACAAATAGGTTGCATTACAATTAAATTGCAGCCAATCACATTTTTAATACACCAGTTAAATTAAGCACAATATAAGCTTTCATTTGACATATTAGGTGACTAAATAACTGATGATATATACTCGTAAATAACATTACTTAGTTCTTTATGTGGCAACCCCACAGTTACAGAGTGAAAGCAGGCAACTTTTACGTTTAATTAAGCAAAAAGTATAATTTATTTCTTATATCAAATAAATAACAGCTATGGGTATATATTACATAAGCCTGATCTCGCACTATTATGAAGAAATTGATAATGCATTTGTCAATCGTACGCATTACAAATCTCATGACTTTAGTCTTCAAATGGCGATAAGCTTTAGCTTCAGTTGTGTGCATTTTAAGAAATTAAATATCACGTGTCTCAAACGGTGAAGGAAAAACATCGAGAGGAAATCTGCATACCAGAGAATTTTCTGTGAAGTCTGCCAATTCGCATTGGACCAGAGTAGTGGACTAACCCCTCTCATTCTAAGAGGAGACTCGAGCTCAGTAGTGAGCCGAATATGTGTTGATAATGATGATGATGAAGGTCGTGTTATTTATTTGTCAAAAATAGATGAGATATATGCTTCTTTTATAACGCGATCATTGAAGATATTTTTAAAATGTTCTCTTCTAATATCTAACGTGAAATCGATATTGGAAATAGCGTTGTGTTGAAGAGCCAAGTAAACAATTGACGTCCTCAAGGCATTGATTGAATAGTCGATTGCTACTGGTATTGTGAGCTTTGAAGGAGGTTCGCAGATAGTTTCTCAGCCTCCGGGCTTGCGTTCAGTACCTACTCGTAACTAACGAGTGATGAGTACTGACTGGAACAGTTGTGGAATACTTGATAAAGTTCCTGTGGTGAAGGGTGGTAAAGCTTATTAGTAACATGGTTTTACAATGTTGTTCTTGGAAACAACATATACGAAAAACAACCTAATAATAAAAATAGAACGCTCAGCGGAAAACCCATGACAAATCTCAAGGACATAAAATGCATCTACCTATAGAATATACTTATAATTAGGGAAAAAGAAAATTATTTTTTGTTAGATAGCTCCTTGATATCTTACTCGTAGTAAAGAATCGGTCAGACAATTCAAGGTTTTGTTCTTTGAACCCGACCCAATTTTAAAATTCTCTGTATTAGCAAAACTCCGTATTAGCAAAACTTCAACGAAACCACTATCATGAAACTTAATTAAAAAAGTTTCAAACTTTTAACTTTTAAAGAGAAACAATCCTGTCATGCATGATTTTTACGAAACTTTAACTGTTTACGCAGCGCACGCAGCGTTAGTTCTCAATAGAAAAAAAACCCCAATTTAAAAACATTCTTCATTGGTGCTCCGCTCCACTTGGTCTTCCTCGATAAATGGGCTATCTAACACTAAAATAATTTTTCAAATCGGACCAGTTACAAACAAACAAATAAACTCTTCAACTTTATAATATTAGTATAATATATAGATTAATTTAACGTTCAAGCAAACAATCAAACTCTTCAGCTTTATAATATTAGTATACAGATTAAATTAATTACATGTTCTGAATGCTTCTAGAATCACATTAAACTCGATAAGAGTCGAGTAATTTCAACCACTAATTGCGATCTTGTCAGCAATGTACAAAGTAACAGCTTACGAGTATATTACAATTTACAAGTTCATAGCAAAACATTGGATGCTCCAAATACGACGATGCTTTAATTGAAATCAGCCTGCAAAGTGCTCCTTAATGCAATAGCAAAGCGATCTGAATAGTTTAGCTTAGAAAGCTTGGGAAACTTAAGCCAAAAGGCGGCTTTCTCAGTGGACTGTAAACCATTTTTAACCGACTACAAAATTGATAGTAATCCTACTAATATTATAATCGCGAAAGTTTGTATGGATGTTTGTTACTCTTTAACGCCGCTACTACTGAAGCGCTTTGGAATGAAAATAGATTTTACTCAGTATTAACACATAGGCTACTTTTTATCCCGAAAAAATCCATGGTCTTCCGAGATTTGCGAAAACTGATGATTTTGATGATATGAATGTTTGTTAAACTTTCACGCCTCGACTATTGAACCGAATTAGCTGAAATTTGGTATTAATATATATTATAGCCTGGATTACACAAACATTACATAGCTCAACGAGTTGCGAAGCTGAAGTGGCAATGGGCAGGGCACATGGTTCGAAGAGCCGATGGACGTTGGGGTCCCAAAGTGCTGGAATGGCGGCCCCGCACTACAAAGCGCAGTGTTGATCGACCCCCACCAGGTGGACTGACGACATCAAGCGAATCGCAGGGATTCACTGGTTGCAGGTGGCTCTGTATCGTGATGTTTGGAAGTCCCTACAAAAGGCCTATGTCCTGTAGTGGACGTCCATCGGCTGATATGATGATGATACAAATAATACCACAGCCATAATCTACCATTTGGTTATGCGTGAATTAAATGAACTCGTAAAATGTATATTGCCATCGGAACTGTTTTACAGCATAGTAAATAACACTCACTTAAGCACTGAGTCCGGTAAAGTGCTCTAAAGTGCAATAGCGATAGTATAGATTAAAGAGCTTTAAGGGACCTACCGAGTACATAGTTAGATACTACGTAAATCAATACATATTTGGCCTGCTTCCATCTAGCAGGCTAATTCACAATCTTTGACGTACGCTAGATGAGATATACGAAATTGAGATTCTATGTAAATGTCATCCGGTGCTTCATGGTGGATATTCACACAGTAGTAGACAATTGACATTTCGTCAAAAAGGTTGATAATAAAGTCTAAAATAGTGATATGAATACCTAGTATCTAAAATTAATACCTAATCTTATTAACATGCTGTATGTACCTACCTACTTAATGTCTTTTTCTTTAAAAGTTTCGTATCTCTAATGAAAGTGTAGGTACTTGTGTACCTCAACATCATCATCATCATCAACCCATATTCGGCCCACTATTGAGCTCGAGTCTCCTCTCAGAATAAGAGGGGTTAGACCAAGAATCCACCACGCTGGTCAAAAGCGGATAGGGAGATTTCACACACGCAGAGAATTAATAAAATTCTCTAGTATACAGGTTTTCTCACGACGTTTTTCCCTTCACCGTTTGAGACACGTGATTTTTATTTCTTAAAATGCACACAACTGAAAAGTTGGAGGTGCATGCCCCAGAAAGGAATTAAACCCACACCCTCCGGAATCGAAGACACTGTGCTATCACGGCTCAACCAACAGATATTATACTCAGATATTATATTATACTTTCGTCAAAAGTAACAGCCTCCAATGAGTTTGAGCGAGTATACTCCCAACAAAACTTCAAAGAAACAGTATTTACGCAGTTTGTTATCAAAAGAAATAGTGACGGAACTTAATATCCGTACGTGACACGAGACGAAGATAGATAAATGTAATGGCGTCGGTCGGAATGAAACGAGACATTCCGATTCATCACATCAACGCTGATCCCCTGAGGCGCTTATCAAAGATGAAAAGGAAACTAGACGTGTAACTTGCGACTGTAGAAATCGACACGTTGTAAAAAATGCCGTCCGAACCGGTGGTAGAGTCTACAAATAGTCAAACTAGCTACAAAAGTGCTTGTAAACTAAGCCTACTTTAAATGAACGATGTGAATTAAAATTTTTAACCGACTTTAAAAAAAGGAGGTTTCTCAATTAGACCGTATATATATTTTTTTTATGTGTATTCGCGCATAACTTCGTCATTTATTGACCAATTTGGATAATTATTTTATTTTAAATATTGCTTATAAGGGTTGTAGCTGTCACTGTAACCTCGTCAATCTACAAGGGTCTACGTGTGAAGTCAATAGTTTTAAAAAACCTTGCATCTTCTTTTTCATCACTCAACTTGTCTACAACAAACATTCCATATAAATCCATCAATGATTGTGTATCTTGTGCTACAAGATTTTTTCAAAGGGTTATAGTATAATCATCAAGCCGGGTCTCGGGCTACAAGGGTAAACAATTTGTTTTTTAAATGATATCCATTATCTTCTATGACATCCGTTTTAGCAAGCAGATTAGAGAAGATCTCTAATACTTTCACTCAAATTAATACTTTATACGAGTAGTAAATAGTACACAAACATTCTACAACTCCCCATTATCTCAGTAAGTACGAGTGCTCTCTCAGAAAGAGAAGGATTAGTCCACAGTCTACCAGACCAAGTACCTACGGATTAGTAGAGTTCTGAGCGACTGATGGAGAGGTGCTCGTATTCAAGAAGCTCTTTAAAGCATGTTTAATTTAGTGCTGAAAACTCATTGCTGTTCACCAATCAAACGGTTCTCTGAGCCGATTATTATTATTAAGGAGCTATCTCAGTATAAAATATAAATTAGGATAGGGATAGGATAGGTAGGGAAAAAGCACACATAAGTCAAAGCGAAACTTCAAGTTCAACTGTCAAGTTTCGCTTTGACTTAGAGAAGAGAAGTAAAAAGTGCCATGCAAGTAGTGAATTACATTAGAGAATTAATGTAATTCACTACTTGCATGGCACTTTTTACATAGGTACTTATTCCTAGATACGCTGATTCCTTAACTGCATAGAGACCGTAATCGCCTTACAAAAAACAGAAAAACATAATCTTTTAACAAAAAAAAAATATTTTTCTGTTAAAAAGATCTACTCTAAAAGCGAGAAATCATCTTACCTATGTCTTTTCTATTGATCGGTTTGAAGGCGGTGCCAAAAAACAAAATGAACTTTAATACTTAGTCAATTTAGCATAGCACCGCCTTCAGTTCTTACAAGCTATGAAATATGCTGTTTTTAATATTAGTAGGATATTTTACACTGCATAAAGCCCCGTAAACTACTTTCCGAATTCCAACATATTGTAAGCCTGCATAATAGCTTCTGTAAACCAATCTTAAAACAGTGAAGCACTATGTAATGCTAAAGATAAACGCATTTAAATATTCATAAAGCAATTAGTACGTGCTATTAGGAAGTAGGTCATACTCGAAATTTCGGCCGCCAGGAATTCTAGATACCTTCCGCCATACTGTGTGTTCTATACTCCTACGAGTATTATATTCATTTGTATGAATTGAGATATAGGTTACCTAGGGAATAGAAACCTACTCGTATATTTTATTTATCTGGTAAAGTAAGTATCATAAAAGCAAAGAGTAATTGACCTGGATAGGTTAGTGTCTTTTTAGTTGAAGACAGGCAAACTGAGAGATGACTTCTTTGAAACGTCTTGACTACGAATCTTAAGGCTATTTAATGCTTTGCTAAAGCTGAAGTGGCAATGGACGGGGCACATAGTTTGAAGAGCTGATGGACGTTGGGGTCCCAAGGTGCAGGATCGCCATTAGGAGCCTGTTGGCACCAGGTGAACTGACGACATCAAGCGAGTCGCAGGGTTTTGCTGGATGCAGGCGGCTCAGGATCGTAATGTTTGGAAGTCCCTACAAAAGGCCTATGTCCTGCAATGAAAGTCCATCGGCTGATATGATAATGATGATGATGAATGCTTTATTGCAGATTTTGTCATTGGTTGTTAATTGAATTAATAAAATGAAATACTTCATATTAAGAACCTTCGCTTACGTGCCTACCACACAGTGCACGAGTTGCGTGGAAAGCAGCGAGGGAAGTAGGCAGAGACGTCGTGTGGCCATATCATATCATGCCGTATGCCGTATCATGCCGCTCATCATGCCCTCCGCTTCCTATTTGTTCGTTTTTTTAAGCGAGGTAAAGGTCTGGTACGGGACGTCACACTACAGATCGTTTCATGTAGAATGGTGCGACTAATAGTACGTATTATGAACGTCATACAGGCGACTGTCACCGTACCCAAGCTACCCGAAAAACACTTCTATATACTTAAACTCACAATCAACAGCTGACCAACAAATCGCTAAACCAATGAATCAGTTGAAGCATATAGAATCAGTTCCCGCATTCTGCATTCGTCCAAGCTTGTATCATTTCGCGGAGGTGCGCGGGGAGTGGTATATCAAAACCGGTTTACAAGAAACGCCGGAAGCCTTTCTCTCACGATAGCCACGGTACCGGCCCTACTGATATGTAAAAAGTGAAACGTCTGGAAGTTCGTGTGTTGCACAATCGAGCCAGCCTCTGCGCGATGTAAAAACAATGCCTTTTGCGCAAAATGTAATTAACAGCTTATTGAAAATTATACGTACTACGCATGCCTCGATAGCCCAGTGGATATGACATCTGCCTTAGGATGTAGGTTCGAATCCGGTTCGGGTTATGAAACCCCAACTTTTCAGTTATGTGCATATTAAGAAATTAAGTATCACGTGATTCACGGTAAAGTTAAACATCGTAAGGAAACCTTCATAATTGAGATTTTTCTTAATTTTCTATATGACGTGTTAAATTGGGCCAGCGTAGTGGACTATTAGCCAAACCCCTCTTATTCTAAGAGACTCGTGCTCAACAGTAAGCCGATTATGAGTTGAGTTGTTTATGGTGAACTAGCGGACGCCGATATGACTATTTCAATAATTATAGTCACATTTTAGTCAATGTATCTACAAAATAATTTAAATCCTTATAATATCATCATTTCCTTTAATGAATTTTAAACGGAATAAAACAATAGCTTTCCCCCGTAACGGCATTTTAAAGCAATTTTATTGTCTTAAATTAACTGAAGATACAAAGCGCTGTAAAAGGAATAGCAGGAAATTTGCAATTGTATTGAACATATACCTACTCGATTGAAACGAGAAATTTAACAATACATATAACAATTCGGTTAAGCTAATAATTGTTATTGTGTGTATTTTCCATTTTCTCATGCTAATATTTAAGTGTCCTGCTTCATTGGGCCTGTGGTTAGATTGTGTGGCTGCGAATCATGAGGTCCTGGGTTCAAGTCGTAAGTCGAGCTATGAAATATTATATATCTTATTAATACCAAAAAAACTTAGCAGTAGGCGTACACCTAGCGATGTAGGTACAGCTAGCCTATTCATTAATTTGATCTTTATTAATACCCTATTAAAATGAACAATCAATTGAGAAATGTCACCTACCTACTGTATAATATCCACGAAGGGTTGTCAGTAGGCACCCGATGACGTTTGTTACATAGAATCTCAATTTTGTATATGTCAAATAACATGCGTCAAAGTTAGATAATTATCTTGCAGGTCATTATTATTTACATTTAATAACGAACTGTTAAGAGAAATTGATAATTAATTGATGTAAGTCCACAGAGTTTATTGCACCCAATCAGCTATGTGTCAATGTGCAATGTGTAGATTTTTTTGCGTTTGTGTCAATTAGTATTTCCTGCAAGGACTTGATTTTAATTAAGTTTGAAACGATCAAAATATCTAAATTATCCGTGTGAGTCAGTCGAGTTTATTGCACCCCGGCCTCACCTATAGGCTATAGTTAGGGTAGCCAGGTCGCTAAGCCCAATAGCCGGACAGACTAGTCAGTTTGGCCGGACATTAGGATGCAAAAGGCTGGACACCCTCACACGGACACATTATTTAGGATTTTGTGTCTCTGTAGGCACTAATAGTACGACAAAAAAATTTATGTAAAATAAGCTTTTTAGACTATTAATATAAATATTGTTAAATTCTAATTAAATATAAATAAAATCGAACCAGTTTTAGTAATTTATTATTAATCATTCAAATACAGTCATTAGTAAAAATTAAGTTCTAGAAATGTAAAAAGCCTAGCAAAAGTCGTACGCCGTTGTTTTGGCCGGACACGCAATCAAAAAGCCTAACTATGTCCAGCTTTATCCGGACGCCTGGCAACGCTAACCTATAGTCTATATAGGTGATCAGATAATAGCAACCGTTGTGCAAGCGCCCACGTATTCAAATAAATATGCGGGCAATAACTTTCGTATTGAAACCAAATCGTCGAGTCACGATCAAACAAATCATTCCATGGTACGTCGTTACTACGAGTAGATATCAGCGTGATGTCATTAACGTGTATCATTTGTTGTTAGAATTGTTTTAAAGTTCGGACAGACGAACCAATTCCGGCTGCCGAATGTCGGTGATCCCGCCACGTTGGATATTTAAAGCCTCATCGAATCGGACATAATCCACATGCGCGAACATTGAAAGTGCCTTAAAATAATTGTAACCGAATTTTCTTTGTTTGCTTTCAGTTATTATAAAAAATATATAATGTGCTCTCATCGATACAAGTTGTTACTAACCTGCTGTTTTTTTACTGTTGCTTAAATTAATCGTTATAAAACTTAACAGCTACAATGTCCTACAAATTGCGTGGTACATTATTTCGTTCTGATGCTAAGAATTTTAACCCAGGTAGCCACCATTACCAAGAATTTTCGTAAATAAAAAAGTTGAGCGTGTCATCAAGATGAAACTACTTACGGAAAATTAACTTGATAGTAATCAGTTACAAAAATGCTCTACGGATCCTGGACTAAATATAAATATCAGCTTCCGATGGGAAAATGTGTACATTCAAACCTAAAGTTAACCAAAGCTACTGTCGAGCAAAGCTGACTGATGGTCAGAAGGCATGTACCAAATTGGTTCGTCTGTCAGAACTCATTTGTTGTTAGAATTGTTTAGACTGCTTAACTTGGGTGTAATTTGTGGACTCAATAGCTGGTAAGATTGCATTCCTGATGAGCGTAATGTTTTCGTAAAATGAAGTTCAACGTAGTATTTGTTTGTGTTTCTGATTGATTCTTTGGATAGATAATATTTGGTTTCGTAAGTAAATAGCGACAATGTAAATAAATACAAGTCTGAAGATTAACATATATTTTTCTGAAAAAGCTATTTTGTGGATTTAATTGCCACATTAATTATTTAATTACTGACAACTTTGCCAATTCTATAGAGAAATATTGAGTATTTGACTTGATATAAAATTCTACATTACGATGTATCTGGCATCCGAGCTTTCAGTAGTAAATTTTCTAAAATATATTTGTAATGTTCAAGTAGGTACTTTTTTGATGTTTTTATGCTAACAAATCCAGTATCGAATAGTGCCTCAATGAATATTTTTTATTGCGTGTGTTTTGGAAAATATTCGTACAGTATATCCGATAGATAAAATCTTGAAAGCAAACTCCTCTCACAGTACAAAATTTAATCCAAATCACACTCGTTTCCGAGAAGCACGAAATACGAGTACGAAGCACAAAAAATATTGAACTTTTTCGTATCGCGCATCACTGACGGTTTTGTCGATAACGCGAGATGGCAGAGTTAGAGACATGCTAAAACAGAAAAGTAAAGACTGTTATAAATTTAATTAAAATTTTAAACCATGCTGCAGTGTTGGTGAACTTTCCGTAAAAGCGGGCATTTCTGAGGCAAGTAGGGTTGCCATTCTTCTAGGTTTTGCCGGATTGGTCCTAGTTTAGCGGGCGTCAGGGGAGTAAACGGGCGGGTTATTTATTTTATTTATAGTCCGGATTTATATCCGGTTATTTATAGTCCGGTTTCATGCCAAATGGTTGCAGTAAAATAAAACGAAAATTAAATTCAAAATATTGGTTAAATTAAAATATAGGTTGTATAATTATGTAACATTAGGTCATGACAGTTTCATAAGATAGCTTACAGCCGCTTTGCTTTGTGATAGTTATTTTTAGTATAAAGTTTGTAAAGATTGATTATTGACAATTTAAATAAATTTTTACTTGACCCAATAAGTTTAAAAAACCATTTGTATGGTAAAGCGTGGGTTGGGCTTTGACATCTGGGGTCTTTATGCACCCTGTCCTGGTTGCGAGATTGTGTAGATGGTAACCCTAGCTGCAAGTAAGCTCATGTACTCTACCACTACTATAGTTGCAAACCTCGAGCAGTGTTATTAGCATTCATGAGCGAACTGGTAGAGAGACAGGCTATCACAGTGTGCGGTAACATCTTTTGAATCTTCACACGTTCCCACTTTATCGGTTTGCTCATTGTTGCAATAGGGACTATACATAAAACTTTACTCAAGTGGTTTACCCAACTAGAACGAGAAAGTGTGACAGCCAGATCTTTTACATTTTATAAAAGCTAACGTTTGTCCGCCCATGCAAGTATGGAGTTTAGACTGTTGAGGTTTTGGGAGGTAACAAGATTTAAGTTATTAGTATATGTTATTTGACATATGCCAAATTGAGATACTATGTAGCAAATGTCATACAGTGCCTACTGACAACCCATTCGTGGATATCATGCAGTAGGTTTGACATTTCTCAGTTGATTTAATGTTTATTTTAATAGGTTGTTAATAAAGACCATTTTAGGGAATAAGCCAGCAGTTAAGGTGTATATATAATTATAGTACTTAAATAATTTCTACATACTTGAATGGTTTGCCTATTTTCTGTAATTTATTTTATTTTCAGATTTCCCAAAAGAGTTTAATTTGAACTGTATGTACCTGCCTATAGTAGGTACATAGAGAATTTTACGTAGAGAAGACTTTAAATCTAGCTTGTGAAGGCCATAAAGGCTATCTTTGAGATGAAAATGCAAATGAAATTTCTTGAAAGTCGTATAGATCCACTAAAGCAGGTTTTTAAAACTACACGAAAGAAAGATTTTTCCTTTTAATTTTCATGCATAATTCTTATTTAAAACAATTCAATAACAAGGTGTAAAATAACAAAGGTATTATATACTGCTACTTATATATTTTTTTTAATATAATTCATTTCATCAATATCTACGCATTTTTAGTTTTGGCTTTCTGATGATTATGACGATAACTATGTAATTACATCTGACATTCCTTATTCTCTTTATTTTATTAAAGTTTCTTTTACGGGCATAATTTTAAACCTATTAGGAAACTTTCATTAATCAACTAAATTAAAACTATTTAGCATACAAATGTACAGTACAAAAATAATATTATTTTTTTAAAATAAGTAATCGGTATGCAAGGTAACAAAATTTAAACCTTCTTAACGAATATTTCGCATATAACTTTGAATTTTATGCAAAAAATCTTTGTTCGATGTAGTATAAGGTATAAGGCTTCGCTCCAGACAAAAGGCTGAATATTTGCGATGGTTTAAATTCCTCTCTGAAGCTCATCTTACACCTACTCAAGCTTTCTAACGGAAGCTGATTCATGGCAAAAGGAAATCTCTCAGTCGACGAATATCCACATAATACGACTACATTCAGGTTGAGGTGTATGCCCCACTTCACTTTATCTTCGCATCTTCGCTACTAAAATGTCTGGAGCAAAGGATTTTATATTTAAAATATTCACCTTGTTTCAAATTTAAGATTTCTTAATTCAAAGGTTGTAATTTTGAAGCTTATTTGTTTTTACCTTTCTGCTGGCCTATTTACTATTTTATAGTATTTATTATAAAAATTTTAATAAAAAATTATTAAAAAAATTTATAATAGGTTATGACAAACCTAAAATGTAACCAAAAACATAAAATGTACCGACTAAACTAAAAAGCGAAAAATAACATCGTATTATGTTCTACCTATATTCCTATATCCTAAAATCATCTGAACTCAAACCCAGGACCTCTAAGCTGAGAAATGCTGCACCACCAACTGGGTCAGTGAGGTCAGCATACTTCGCATAGCTAGCCATTCATCATTCGATCAGTTTCATCACCTACTAGCAAATTCCGCGCGGTTTCGCCTGAGTGGTTCCCGTTACCTATAGCCTTCCTCGATAAATGAGCTATCTAACACTGAAAGAATTTTTCAAATCGGACCAGTAGTTCCTGAGATTAGAACTCTTCAGCTTTATAATGTTAGTATAGATAAAGCCGTTAGCGCTGCAGTTATGTGAACTTACTTTACGTTTAATTAAAAGCTTATGATAAAGATTAAAGAGTTGTAAATAACCTATTTTCTGCACTAGGTAATAAGTAGTTTCTGCATAGCGAGAGTGACGAATAACAAGCACTAGTTAGGAGGTAAAGTTGCGACACAGTTACGTGTTGGAGCCCGCATTCCACACGAGACCACTTCACCGGGAACTGACCTCGGGAACGCGCGGAACACTTTTGATTTACTTTTCAAGTTTCAACTGTCCCTCTAACTACACTCGTGTGAAGAGAACTGTAGAGGATAGATACTCTTAACGAACAGGGGTGTGATTCCGCTATTTTACACTCGTCGATGAATATATAATAATTTATTTATTTCACTATCATCCGCGAAAGCCAACGAACCTATACGACAACGTCGCCCAAAATACTCTCTACGTACGTTTCACCCCGAAACCGGAGGATACTTAGGAGATGTTGACTCTACAACCAATTGTACGTTGTAGAGGACCTGGGTGACGTTCGTCTAAAGTTCATCCTTCGCCACTGCTGACTAGTCAAGTCATTCAACGTGTAATTTGATAACCACACAATAGTCGCGTTAATAAAATTTACCGTTTCCTTCCGATCAAAACAATAAATAAATAACATAGGGAGCGTTCAATGCGTTGGTTCGTAAAGAGTATTGTTCTACCGGAACTGCGCGTCGCGGCCCGGGAACTCCGTGACGTTACGTCACTTCCGGTAGGGATATACCTCTACATCCGATTTACATACGTTTGGACGATATATTACGTATACATTTTGTAATGTTTATAAACTAATGAATAGGTATACGTGTAATAACATATTCTAATTCTGCCAATCCGCATTGGGCCAGCGTGGCGGACTAATGGCCTAACCCCTCTTATTCTGAGAGGAGACTCGAGCTTTAGTAAGCCGAATATGGGTTGATAACGAACATATTCTATGACAAATAAGCGCGCAGCTACCTGTCGCTAACATTTTTCTGTATATTATATACTCCGCAAGTCTTTGCTCCTCGTACTGCCGCCACGTTGACTTGGCTTGCCACTGCTCTTGCCACTCGTGCAGTTTGTGGCATCGACATATGACACGTTGTTATTGTAATTACTAAAATTAATGATCATACGACAAGGATAATTAGTACCTCTTTACTACTTACTAGGTATATTGTTTTAATCCAAGCAGGTAGGTACATGATATCTTTGCTAAATGATTCATAAATGCTGGACACGTATCTTAATAGAAACGAGGATAAGTAGCTGTTGAGTGATGTTTTAGATACCTAACCAATAACATTTTATTGTCTCTAGATAGACTGATCACTGTCTGACAACAATGTTCAATGGCTGAGCGATTTTCTCGGTGACATAGTCAGGGTTAATTGGATTGGCGAATGCAACCATGCAAGGATATATTTAACTAACGATGTACATACATCTGTGTTCATCATTGTCAACCCATATTCGGCTCACTGCTGAGCAAGAGTCTCCTCTCAGAATGAGAGAGGTTTTTAAAATTGTAACTCTTAAAATGAAGGAATTTGCATACAAACTTTCACCCCCTTCTTATTTTATTTTCGCAATAATATCCTATAACCTTCACCGTATTATGGTCTTAAACCGTGCCAAGTTTCATTTTAATTCATTTAGTAATTTCAGCGTGATGCCCGACCAAGAAAATCACGGACAGACAGACAGATAAAAAATCTAAAAAAAAAAATCTTGTCTTCAGTATCGATTATATAATGCTCTCCATCAAAAATTTTCAAAATATCTTCAATTACAGAATTTGACCAGTTTTATTATAGGTATAGATAGACATAGATATATAAAAACTATTGCTTTTTTTGTGAGTTGTTTCTGTTTATTTGTCTCTGCAGCTATGCGGATTATCTGTGGGAAAAATCACACTGTATCTGACAGCTTTAGGTATTGCGAGTTGCGACGGGTGGTGCGTTCAACTTATTGGAAATATTTTTACAATTTGTTTTCCGTGGATAAACGAAGGCTTGGATTTGCTAAAACCCGTGCAAACCCGTTGATTTTTCAGTTTTACTACGAAAATTTTAATACCTAAAAGAAACTTAAAAGAATATAGTTTTGATAAACAGATAAAAGTATTTATTGCATTCAAAATTATAGATACTTGTATCAGTTTGGATCGTGCCGCGATGCAAGAACCAGCTCAAGACTAAGGGCCCCGTATGGGTTCGAAACTAGTCGGGCATACTCCGATCTAATAACACGTGAGTTTTAGCCGTGTTTCATAATCAATAAATATGAATAACACTCACGATAGTTTAAATTCTAAAATAGTTATTTGTACTTAGAAATAAAAATATAACATATTTAAGTATTTATATTTATCTATTTTATTTGTTTTCTATTTATTTTATCGATTGCCTCTAGTGAACTGGCAGTGAAATATTTTGTATACAAATAAAAGTAAAAAGGATTTTTTTAATGATAAGTAATTAGTAGTTGGTTTTAAGAAAGCTCAGTCTTTCAAGATTTTATTAAAATTTTCATTAATAGGAAGAGTGATTCATTCACGATTTTTATTACAAGAGTTTTATGCTTTGTCAAAATTTTGTGTTAAGTGGTTGAAGGACAGAAGAGACAGAAGTTTCGATGCAAATGAATTCGCAGTCAGCTGCTATAAAGTAATGATTGATAAGTATTTACATACATACATAGCTGTAGAGATTTTAACTTTTAGGTATAAGTCATAAAAGCTAGGCGCAGTCCCTATTGTCACCGCAAATGACTTCCCATTTCGTTCCACCGTAATATCTCAATATTACGCCTCGCCCACGAACCTCGCCCATTTCCTAATGAGACCATTTACTTATCGCTAATTATTATAGTCCACCGCTTCTGACTTTAACTGTGGGTTTGTTATGGTTATTTGAAGCCAATTAGGTTGTTTAGTATCAAGATCTAGCACAGAGTTCCCCAAACTTTTTTGAGTCGTAGACCCCTTGCCATGTGTTACCGTGTTGGGTAGACCCCCTACTTACCTGATATTGATTATCTATATCCTACAACTTAAACAATTTTATAAAACTAATATAATAATTTTTTGTTTTCATTGGTAGGTACTTTTAAAATGTTTTGATATTATAAGATAGTATGATGTGCGAAAATAGGTACTATCAGTGTATGTGTTGAGATCCACTATCGTGGAGACTCATTTTATAGGCCCCAAATTTTTTTTTCGCTGACATAGACCCCTTGCATTTTGTCATAGACCCCTAGGGGTCGATATAGACCACTTTGGGAATCACTGATCTAGCAGAATCTGTACTGAAAACTAATATAAGTATGTTTATGCAGTAGAGAACTACTTTTTGTATAAGTATTCTCATACCTGCACACAGTGTCTCTGTAAACGTCGTTTATCTCGCTGCAACGCTAATTTTATTGTCCTGTCATAAGCACTAAGCCACGTTAGGTGGTAAAAGCTTTCTCCTCTACACTCAGGCCACACAATATGACACACGCTTTAGACTTTGTTATCATTCAGTTAATAAAATAAAAACAAATAAGGATTAACAATGTTCTGATTTATATTTTGTGTCCTTCTAATCTATCTACGAAATTATTATAATATGTTTAATCATCATTATCAACCCATATTCGGCTTACTGCTGAGCTTGAGTCTCCTCTCAGAATGAGAGAGTTAGGCCAATAGTCCACCACGCTGGCTGGCCCAATGCGGATTGGCAGACTTCACACACGCAGATAATTAAGAAAATTCTCTGGTACGCAGGCTTCCGATGTTTTCCTTCATCGTTTGAGACACATGATATTTTAATTTCTTAAAATGCACACAACTGAAAAATCGGAACTGCATGCAGTGGAGACTACAAGCTGAAGAAATGGCAATGTATAGGGCCTGTTACAGCACATTTGTCTAAAACCTCAAAAGTTCGTGCTTCAGCAACGTGCAGGCATCCAGCGACGCTCAACTTATTATTGTTTCCACCACGATTTATGGACGCTAGCCGGAATCGAGCAAGATTATTCTTTTGTGTGGCATTGCTCCATTGCCTATAAAGAGAGATTATACATTTTTATCGCTGGCTCTAGGAACGCGTTATTGGAATTTTAAATTAAAGTAAGGAAAAAGCTACTTAAAATGCATCTTTCGGGCGGATTTTTTAACAGATTTTATAATAATGTGTTTATCTTTCATTCTGTATAAGAAATAAGGATCTTTTTTTTAAGGACGACAGCGACAGGCCTATGTCCAGCAGTGGACGTCCATCGGCTGATAATGATGATGATTATAATCTAAATCTCCCGCGACTTCGCCAAAAACTCTTTGCAAATCCTTGCTGACTTCGATTCAAGGAAAAGAAGTAGAAATCCATGCAAGTCAGACATGCCACAAAAAAATTTTCAAAGCGAAAAATGGTACTGGCTAAGCACTAGATTATTTAAAGAGTGAGATAACATCAAGAGTCAAGCGAGCCGTAACCTGTCTCTAATGTGGAAGCAAAAACTCTGATAAAAACTCTATACTTGAATCGTCACGTCATTTTAAAACATCGTCTTCAGCCTGTCTTGGCAATTAGCATTACACGAGTGAATAAAAACAGTTAGTCGGCGCCGGAGCAGTATGAGCTTTTTTCTTCTTCAATACATATATAAATAAAACTATAAATGTCTGTCTGTAATTTAAAAATAATTGTGTTTTCTCAAGTGTTCATAAAGTTATTTACACGATGCTAAAACTTTTTTTTAAAGTTTTGTCTGTGTATTTGTTTTTGGGGCTAATCTCTGCAACCGCTAAGCCGATTTAAATGACACTTTCAATGGAAGAAAGAGAAAATTATCGAGCAATATATAGGCTACTTTGTATTCCTCCGGAATTTACGTGGGAAAAACGTCGTCTACCAATAAGTATCGCTCCAGTAGATATGAACAAAACATTACCTGTATTTTCTACTAGCCGACACCACGCGGTTTCTCCCAAGTAGTTCCCATTCCCCTGGGAATACAGGGATAAAATATAGCAATTGTTACTCGCTTAGTAGAAATCACGCGGACAAAGTCGCCAGGATCAGCGAGTTACTTAATACCCAGCTTAAGTTTCATTAGTTGTTGCAACAATGTTGCAGGCAGGTTGTTTCCGTGCTCATGTTTAAGGATCACGTTTTTTTGCGGACGAAAATTCACTCTGAACACACTACCGCGAAGATTTTATTTGTGGATTTTAATAAACTCTTGTCATTAAATAAAAAAAATATAATTGTTAACTCCTCGGAAACGGCTGGATCTATTTTTACGAAATGTTGTGTAGGCTTATCGGGTAAGGTTTATCTTCGTGTGTGAAATCTGCCAATCCGCATTAGGCCAGCGTGGTGGACTATTGGCCTTACCCATCTCATTCTGAGAGGATACTAGAGCTCAGCAGTGAGCCGAATATGAGTTGATAAAGAAACGAAACGATATCGGGTAAGTCTGTGAATAGTCCATCTATTTTTCATACCCCTAAATGCGTGACCACAAAATAATTTGTATAAGTCAAAGTTGCTGGTTCAGTTATTATATTATACAGATCTTCATTGTAGCTATTTCTGCGTTTAAAATTGCCCGTTCATATGTTTTTATGCCAATGCTAATCGCCCTAAAGGCGCGTTTGTAATAGTTCTACAAAAAAAGCTAAAGACAGCCTTTATATGCCCGAGAGCCTCGTGACTGCTGGAACATTACCGTGACTCTCGCAGTAATAAGCCCGCGAGTTAAGGTCCGTTTATATCTACAGACATTTAGCGTGCCAGACACGTGCCGTGCCAGACAAAATAATATTCTTCTATACAGTATTTATTAACGTATTTACATCTATCGTAACGCAGTACCGCGCCCGGCCAGTATTCCCGAAAATAATATTTTGTCTATGTGGTTCATGTCTGTTGAATCCTTTTCATGAAACCAGAACTAAAATTGACAGCGCCTTACACAACTGACAATAAGAGCGCCATTACCAAATGACAATGAGCACCATTAAGACATAAGCGCCGCGTCTGGGGGACTTCTTTCATGATAAGGACTATAAGTGTCTCTAGCTACCTGCTGGGCAATGTGAATAGACGGTGTCTGTGGGTGTCTGCCACGCTACTTGTCTGTGACGCACTGTGTCTGTAGATATAAACGGACCTTTAAGCGTAATTGCATAAAATCACTTTTGTTGGAATTTCGCTTGCTCAAACCGCGGTGGGTCTTTCTCTTACGGGGAAAAAAGGGCTTTTGTTATGGCCAAACTGCCTTATATTATACCAATTAAAATAACTGGTCTTCAATATTGAAATACACACAAGACTGTATCTATTTATGAACGAAGTAAAAAGGTAGATGAGTATTTACTTACAAACAGTAAGTTATTGAAAATTAATAGCCCAAGCCCCAACTGTTATTTTAAGCTAAGCAGAGCAATAGACAGCGACATTATCAGCGAGTAACATAGGTTATATTTTATACCTCTATTCCTAAGGGAACGGGAACTACACGAGTAGAACCGCTGGGCGTCGCTAATATTTACCTGCACAATGTACCTAATATAGAAAAACGTTTTACGTGTAAGCCACTAAACCGATTTTAAGAATTATTTCAGCAATGGAAAGCTATGATATCCGCGAGCAATATAAACTATTTATATCCCTGTATTCCTGTGAGAACGGGAAATACGTGAATAAAAAAACCACAGCGTACGTATAATATTTATCTGTACAATGTACCTAATATAGCTAGATATAGTTACGCTTTTATGTCTAAGCCACTAAATCTATTTTAAAAATTATTTCACCAATGTAAAGCTACGTTATCCGCGAGTAATATAGGCTATATTGTATCCCCGTATTCCTGTGAGAATACAGGGATGAAAATAGCGTATATTACTCTAGGCGCGTCGTTAATATTTACCTTTTTACCATGGATAAGTTCTTTCAAATAAAAAATAACTTACTTTATACAATTTTATCTTCAAACTCACTGATAATGTACTTATTTTAAATTTTATTCACGTAACTGCTGCATTCATATTAAAATCATCATCATCATCATCATATCAGCCGATGGACGTCCACTGCAGGACATAGGCCTTTTGTAGGGACTTCCAAACATCACGATACTGAGCCGCCTGCATCCAGCGAATCCCTGCGACTCGTTTGATGTCGTCAGTCCACCTGGTTGGTGGGGGGTCGGCCAACACTGCGCTT
Organism: Bicyclus anynana; assembly: GCF_947172395.1. Classification (NCBI taxonomy): domain Eukaryota; kingdom Metazoa; phylum Arthropoda; class Insecta; order Lepidoptera; family Nymphalidae; genus Bicyclus; species Bicyclus anynana. The sequence continues at coordinate 9,980,935 of NC_069098.1, forward strand.
ACTAGTGCGGGGTCGCCATTCCAGCACTTTGGGACCCCAACGTCCATCGGCTCTTCGAACTATGTCCCCCGCCCATTGCCACTTCAGCTTCGCAACTCGTTGAGCTATGTCGGTGACTTTGGTTCATATTAAAATACGAAAGTAATATCATAGTACGTGTAGAAAGCAATAAATCCTTATCTCCTGATAACCGGGCATTCCTATTCGCTTCTTAATACCGCGCTTACATCACACTGATTCAATGTAATTCGTGTTTTATGCTAATACGTCAACATCAATTTGAATATGAAAACGAAACTTGAGGAACACAGTAGTATGCGCGCTGGATTTACAAGACGGGAGGTCCTGGGTTCGAGCCCGGGCTTGGCCGATTGAGGTTTTCTTAATTGGTCCAGGTCTGGCTGGTGGGAGGCTTCGGCCGTGGCTAGTTACCACCCTACCGGCAAAGACGTACCGCCAAGCGATTAAGCGTTGTAAAAAATTCAAAAAATTCAAAATTCATTTATTTCAAGTAGGCTCAGTTTACAAGCACTTTTGATACGTCAGTTGACTATTTGTAAATAACAGTTGCTCTTTTAAAAAAGAAACCGGAAGGACTGTGGATTTTCATCCTCCTAACAAGTTAGCCCGCTTCCATCTTAGATTGCATCATCACTTACAGGTGAGATTGTAGTCAAGGGCTAACTTGTAAAGAATAAAAAAAATACTGCGTACTAAATACGAGTGTTTTGTACCTCAACGCGTACCGTGTTTCAAATTCCCTGAAATGTACGTTTAAAGCTATGATTACACTTTCGCGTGATTCAACCGCACGAACGTCGATAGTATAATGTGTTCACGTCCAAAAGGTATTCACATGTCTAACCGCAGCCCTACAATTTGTGATCGATTGGGGTATAACGCACCGCCGCAACATTGTGGCACATTTTCGTTGTACGGTTACCATTGGTGTTTTTATGTGGCGGTTTTATTTTTAACTAGCGGACCCGGTGAAGTTTCGCTTTGACTTGCACTTCACTTTGATGTGCACTTCTTCCCTATTCCTACCCTACCCTTACCCTACTCCTACCCTGCCCTGCCTACCCACCCTACCCTGCTTCTGATTTAATTTGTCACAAAAAATGTGATAAATGATAACCGATTTTGTGCAAACTTCACTTACTTAACTAAATAGTCTGAACAAAGCCATAGGTGAGCCCGTTCTTGAGTTCTAAAATTACAACGAAAAGTGGCATTGATTTTTATACATTAGTAAATTACATATCTTGGAAAAATCATAGACAACATAAAAAGACATGAACGCAAGCGTTAATGGTAGTCATAAACAGCATTTGACAGGATGGATCATGGACAACCATATGGACAACAAATGTTTGACAGGTTCTAAACAAAGTAACATTTATGGAAAACTGTTCATCTTTCATAATTATCTATTCGATGAGTTTTCATTGTTTTAAAGATGTATTCTGTTATTCTTGGCGAAGACAAATCCAACGAATCAAAAACCATGAAAATCGGTCCAGCAGATCTCGAGTTATAAGTGTTGTAACAAACCCGACTTTCTTTTATGTATATAGATGTCAGCGCAACAGTCAATGGATTGCATACATTTCAAGATTATCGGTGTTGAAATATTGCAACAAAACATATGATTAGTGGAACCTCACGGTAGGGCATGACTCACGTATTTCCGCACGCGACCCAACTGTCAATAAATGCACGTGAACAAATAAAGCGAATATGAAACAAATATTTCAATATTTGTATTCATTCACGCTTGAACATAATAACAAATTATATAATTACGGAATTGAGAGTGTATTAACCGTGACCGTACATCTTTTGGAACCGATTTGGAAATTCTTTTATCAATAGAAAGCTACGTTATTTGTGAGTGTCATGGGCTATAATTCATAGCGTATAATTCATAGGGGCGTCTGTAAGTCTGTTAAAGAGGTGAACAATGTACTCCTTATCGTCTTTTTATTACGAAAATTCCGATAAAATTCCTTACGGACGGGATGAATGCTTAGTCTTATATTTTTTGAGTAAATTCCTGAAACTTTTGAAGGTTTCTACGCGGTATCATATATGGAAAGCTATTTCAGTACTTAATAAGTCCTAAAATAACCAGAGCTTGGAATCAAACCCTGTACGCCTTGCTTGCGAGTGAGACGTATTTTGTGAAGACAAATAGGACTTGACAAATAGAATAGGGACTGGGGCTGATTGGACGATGGGGACGATTGGTCGGTCATTTTGTCTATTTCTCTACACGCGATAATATGTCGTTGGTCGCATTCTATGCATACAGGACCTCTAATTTTACACAACATATGTATATATTATATGAAAATGAAATGAAGACAATAAAAATGCATACCTACCTACTTTAACATTAAAAATGAGATAAGTTCGTCAGTCTGTCACGTTTTCATGACTAAACCGCTAAAACGATTTAGATGAATTTTGGTATACAGATAAAACTACAGCTAACAATAAATGACGGAATTATCGCTGGACATACATAAAAAAAAATACATACAGCCGAACGTAATACCTCCTCCTTTTTTGAAGTCGGTTAAAAAGACAAGATATTATAATCCACAGAGAATATAACCTCTTTGCTTTTATCCCAAAAATCCATATATTTTCCGCGGGATTTGTGAAAATTTTCCCAACAGAATTGCGGGCGTCCGCTTGTGTAAATATAATGCTCAGTTTAATATTAACTACATACATTATTCGTCGTAATAGATACAAAACTCGTTCTGCAAAACCTAACGCGCAACGGAAATAGGTGCAACTGGAAGCATTACATTAAACGAAGCCTCATTCTAAAACCGGTACTGTATTTAAAAAAACAAGACAAGTCCTATTTAACCGACTTTATAAAGGAAGTTCTGTATTCGATCTGTATGTAATATTATGTCTACTATTTTCACAAAACTATACTTATCCAAATTGGGCATTATTTATATAGATAAATCTTTATAAATATTTTTTACAGAATATTTGCCATGTCTTATATAAATATGACCAATAATTCCAGTCCCCACCAACAAATTGGAAAAGACTATTAGGAGTGGATATTGACAATAATCCAGGGATCGGAGATCGAACCACGATATCTCGGAGATAATATTTATTTTAAGTGTTAGTTATTGGTATAAGGAATCCATTCATTATTGCTTGAAAATACTTAATTGTTTTTTTTTTTTATTCTTTACAAGTTAGCCCTCGACTACAATCTCACCTGTGTGTATGATCACGTAAGATGTAAGCGAGCAAACTTGATATGAGTAGGATGAAAATCCACATTTATTGAATAGAAGCAGGCGACACTACGCGAAACTTAATAATTAATTCACTTATATTGCGAAAAACCGACGAATCCAAGCGTTGACACCACCCAGACCCGTCAAAAACAATCAAGGGTTATTCTTTTTCTTTTTTTATTTATTCTTTACAAGTTAGCCCTTGATTACAATCTCACCTGATGGTAAGTGACGATGCAATCTAAGATGGAAGCGGGCTAACTTGATAGGAGGAGGATGAAAGTCCACATCCTTTTCGGTTTCTACACGACATCGTACCGGAACGCTAAATCGCTTGGCGGTACGTCTTTGTCAGTAGGGTGGTAACTAGCCACGGCCGAAGCCTCCCACCAGCCAGACCTGGACCAATTAAAGTGATCTCGTAAGATGGAAGCGAGCTAACTTGATATGAGTAGGATGAAAATCCACATTTATTGAATAGAAGCAGGCGACACTACGCAGAAGTTAACAATTCACTTATATTGCGGAAAATCGACAAATCCAAGCGTTGCCACCACCCAGACCCATTAAAACCCTCAAGGGTTATTCGCTGCTAATAAAATTGACAGACATTCCAGTGGCATCATGATGCAACGGCAGTTCTGTTTATGTACATTTTAATTAACACCTGTCTACATTGAAGGGAAACTAAAAAAAAACTAGTTAGTAAGTAAATATAAAAATGTTCAGGTGTTTGGTACGTGCCATGTCATTCTTGAACTCAATTGCACCTTTGTTACATTTAAGGTCACTTGTTTGACAGCATATTAGCGTAAGGACCACGCCCATAATGAGTACATTGATCTTTAACGTAAAATGGTGGTTTTCTATTATTACTATACAGGGAATCCGCAATAATATGTATTTATATGTATACTAAACTATTATGATACTTAAGCTAAAATACCGTATTTTAAGCCGTGATAGCCCAATGGATATGACCTCTGCCTTCGATTCCGGAGGGTGTGGGTTCGAATCCGGTCCCGGGCATGCACCTCCAACTTTCAGTTGTGTGCATTTTAAGAAATTAAATATCACGTGTCTCAAACGGTGAAGGAAAACATCGTGAGGAAACCTGCATACCAGAGAATTTTCTTAATTCTCTGCGTGTGTGAAGTCTGTCAATCCGCATTGGGCCAGCGTGGTGGACTAAGGCCTAATCCCTCTCATTCTGAGAGGAGGCTCGAGCCCAGCAGTGAGCCGAATATGGGTTGATAACGACGTCTGTATTTTAGCTTAAGTATCATAATAGTTTAGTATAGTTGTTTAAGGTATAGAAATTATTACAGTAAATTGTGTATTTCCGCACCAGTCATGATTTAAAATATTAATATTGTAAATAAATTTTAAACTTTAGTTTTAGACAGTTGCATGCGGTGTTTACCTATAAATAGATTTGCATTTTATCTTTCTGCTTCTTGCATTTATGTTTAATAATTGTATTATTTGTATGTCTGTTTGTAGACCAAATAAGAGAAAAAATAATAATAATAATATCAGCTTAATGAGTCACTGCAAAGCGAACTATCAATCCGTATAGGAGGGGACTTGCAGATCTTTTTTTCACTTTACTCAATGACTAGTTAGACTTACTGGCCTATACACTATTTTATTATTAACCTATTTAAATAAATATCAAATCAATCGTAAAATGTCATTTACCTGCTGTTTGTACCAGTAAGCACCGGATGACATTTTTACATAGAATCTCAATTTCGTATATGTGAAAGATAGTGAATTAGCCTGCAGCTGGCCTATTCAGTAAAAACCTTCCTAATATTAAAACTATAAACTAGCGGACACACGCGACTTCTTCCGCATGAACTTACCCCTATGCTACTATCCTACTACTACTACTACCTATCCTATCCCTGTTCTACCTCTACCCTGCCCCTACCCTATATATGTTTCGTAGGCACGTAACGTATCTAATACCATCAAATCATTGACATCACACAATTATCTTGCTCTTGGTAGCGAAATCCTAAGTATTAAGCACGGGAAATAAAAAACTTTTGTCAGCCATAATTCATTATTAACTTCAGCAAAACTGCTTCCACCAAAAATTTCTAATTGTTAATTTAAGTAAATAAATATTGCACCTAATATTGGACTACAATTTCGGTCTCATAAATAAGGCCTTGCCATAAGATGAAGAAAATTATTGTTGAAGGCATATTTTATAAATTAAGTGCCCCGTTTAAAAACCATTAAATTGTTTGTAACACCTGCGATGCGTTTCGGCCTCGTGGTCCCAGGCGTATAATAGTTTTTAAGAGATTTACTACGAGGTTACGGCCTTATTTATTTTATGGGACTACGCCATACAAAACTAGTTTGTCGGTACTAGAATGCCGGCACACACTTTATGTAACTTGACCTCAAAACGCGTAGTTCTAATGCTTCTAACACACGACACACAAAATATTTTAAAACTAAGGGATTTGTATTTAAATGTTCATTAAATTTTTTCTTGTAATATTAATATACGAGTAGGTACGTATGTACTGCTAAAAGACAATAATATACTTTAGCTACAATGACGATTATCATCTAAATTTTTTTAAAAGAATTTCATCTGAAGCAAAGCTGACATATTCGGATAAGCTACGCTAACATATTCGGTGAATATATAACATAGATGGAGAAGGTTCTCAAACCTTCTCTAGAAAATCAACAAAGAAACCATGGTGTTTATTCATAACTATCTGACGCCGCGCGGTTTCACCCGCGTGGTTCTCGTTACCGTAGGAATACGGGGATAAAATATCCCTATAGCCTTCCTCGATAAATGGGCTATCTAAGACTGAAAGAATTTTTCAAATGAGACCAGTAGTTCCTGAGATTAGCGCGTTCAATCAAACAAACAAACAAACAAACTCTTCAGCTTTATAATATTAGTATAGATAGGTACACGGGCGGCAATACAGACTAAACAAACTACCCAAGTAACTATTACAAAGAAACAAACACAGAACGTTAAACTAATAAAATCTCTCTTTTGCGTATATGATTAAAAAGCCGAAGTTATTTTAATTTCTTTAACAGAATAACATCACATAGACATTCCCTGGCCCATAATACAAGCACAGGCCAACCGTACGACCGTGTGTATAGTTTCGCTAGTTTCCGTTCACACAACCAAATACGGGCTAATTGAAGATAATCTAATGTTTGGTCGTTGCGTTTGCTAAGAAACTTGGTTACACACATAAATTGCTCGAAGTCTCGAATACATTTGCCGTTTCCTATAAGGAATTGGGGCCATTGGCCTGATACAAACCATTTACAACCAGACTGATTACTTCAAATGGATGTTGTCATTAATTATACTACTTTTGGCTTGCATTTTAATGACTGTCTACACTAGAAAATAAAACATACAAATTATTTAAAGCATCTTATAATATTTGTTTGACTTTGGAATATAATATTGGTAATTCTACATGTGTGACCACAGAAGCGGTGGGCGGACGATATAATTGCGACAGCCGGGAAAAGCTTGATGACAATAGCGCGGGAAAGAGAGAAATGGAAGAAATTGGAGGAGGCCTATACCCTACCAAGGGATTCCTATAATTAATACAATTGTAAAAATGTAACAAATTAACTAAATATTACTAACATAGAATTAAGAAAATATATAATATTTTGTAATTAGGTTAAGTTTTATAGGAAATAAAAGGCTTTATTATTATTATTATTATTATTAATTCTACATGTCCTAATGGTAAGCTGAATTCCCCGAATTCGTTTAACATTTACTGATTTTATAAATTGTATCATACTATGAAATTGCAATGTAAAACCACAAATAAACTATAAATAATTAGAGAATAAGTCTTTACGAAACAAGCCTATACCTATTTATATATAGATAGATCTGTCAGATAAAAGAAATCGCCAAATTATAAATATATATTCAAAATCAATTTCGCATTATGTATCTTTAACATAACACGAAGCGAAATTCAAACATTTTTTGCAGTATTACATTTAACGTGCCATTTTTCATTAAGTATATGAAGTATAAACATAAACGCACATACAACAAACATATTTATAATTTTGTTATAACGCCCATACAAATTTAACCACATCTCTCAGCGACGACGTTATTCTTTCGTTAGTATGGTGCGTTTTTAGCGATCCATGGCAGCGTCGTAAAGTTGACTCTTTAAAGCTCTGAAAGTCATCGCAGATATCCTGTTATTTCTACAAAATTGCTTTACTATATTAGCATACTCTTAATTAAAACACTTGTTATTAAGATAAAGAGGTATGTCTGGCTACGCAAGCTATTGTAGATCATGAACTTAGATGACCGTACGTGAAATATACCAAGACACTAAACAATCTATCGCCTTGATAATTGGCTACAAATCGTTGCCTTCCTGACTAGCATAGATCGTAAGATTGTAACAATGCAACCTACTTAAGTCTATGTAAATAAAGTACCTACATTCGTTCATGTTCGGTTCAATGTTACTGTTGATATAGATCGCGTGACATTAATGTTTACGCAACTGGTAAGAATATTAACCAAACACAGTTTCTAAAGCTAATTTGAGTTTAATATAGGTAGCTACGTAGTAAGCTTTTAGGGAACTTTGTTTTGAAACAAGTTTATTACGAAACACACTCAGGTTTATTATTTTGCGTTCACGAAGTTGCTTATTATCATAAACATGTCACGTCTGCATATATAATTAGCATTAATCAGAGGAGATGAATGACACAAAAAATCATTGCATTCTTTGATTTACATTAACATGAATTTTACTATCAATGACATTAGAATGAAATAAAAAATATCTTAAATTTGCGTTTAGTGATTTATAAAAATATCTATTATTAAACAGAAAATGTAGAAATAGAAATCTATGCTAATATTATAAAGCTAAAGAGTTTGTTTGTTTGTTTACTTGAACGCGCTAATCTCAGGAACTTTTATTTTTTTATTCTTTACAAGTTAGCCCTTGACTACAGTCTCACCTAATGGTAAGTGATGATGCAGTCTAAGATGGAAGCGGGCTAACGTGTTAGGAAGAATATGAAAATCCACACCCCTTTCGGTTTCTACACGGCATCGTACCGTAAATCGCTTTGCCTTTGCCGGTAGGGTGGTAACTAGCCACGGCCGAAGCCTCCCACCAGCCAAAACTAAAACTACTGAAAAACAAACAAAACTACTGGTCCGATTTGATAAATGTTTTCAGTGTTAGATAATAGCCCATTTAAGTATATTAAGTATCCCCGTATTCCTAGGGGAACGGGAAACACGCGAGTGAAACATGTTATTATGAAAATTACTGGTTAAGTTAAATTGATTTTTTGTATTTCTTGAAAAGTCTTTAGAAATATTTCTAGTTTAGCTATAGACTATAATGGGACTTTTAGACCCAACGCAGTGAACGTGGAAAGCTTAGAACCGAAAATCAATAAACACTATCACCTAAATTACATTAAAATTCAAAACGTATATCCATTGGAACAAATCGATAATAAAGCCACGTGATAAAAGTAAGCCAACATTTCGTATTTCCAGATTCAGGTCCAATCCAAGTCGGAGCCGTTCCTTTTCAATCTTTTCTCCGCATTCAACTCCAAGAACCATTGTTGGTGGCGCATTGTGGGATCGAGATAGCCGCCACAATGGCGCAACTATTAAATGTTGCCATTAACCGAAACAATCCACAATGGCACGTGAGAGGCATGGGAGACTTTTTCTATTTCAATATAAAATGCAAGGAACAAAACGTTACTCTTTCGGATATATATAACAACTATATTATATAATGCCGGACGCACACGCTTGCCAAACCGCAACAATCATCACGATTTCAAATATGATAAAGAATTTGACTCGATGCGTACATAGGTTTGCAACTGTTTCCAGACCTAAGCAAATTTGATAAGCCGACCCGATCGGGTGTTGGTCGTTTTTCGCAAATCAAAGAAAAGGGAAGATGACAGTTTTTTAAATTGTATATAAATTAAGAGTATGCTAATAGTTAAGCAATTTCGTTAAAGTAACAGGGTATCTGCGATCATTACTATCGGAGCTACAGGGATTTAAAGGGTCAGATTTGCGGATTCCTGAAAAACGGCCCATACAAAATGGTACGAATTAACGTTACGTTAGATTTGTATGGGCGTTCAAACAAAATTACTAATAGGTATCTTTGTTATTTGTGCCTTTACGTTTATATATTGAAAAAAGTCACATTTAATGTAAGGAAGCTAAAACTGTATGAATTTTCATATAATTACGATAAAAGATTTTTATTAGATTTTGAAATTTTATAATCTTATTTATTTTGCAAATATCCAGTCAATCTTTGCTTTTTATGTATAAATTAGTTAACATTGACCTTATTTACCCGAATGTATCATAAAAATCAATATATTCAAACCTAGTCATCATCCCCATTTCAAATTATAACGCAACCAATTACGACGCAATTTCATGAAGTACCTGTGATTATAATTAGGTTATTCTGGTGTTGAAAAAGTAACTAGGTAAGAATGTATGGTAACATAAAGGTAAACAAACGTCTTCGTCGATATATTTTAGTTTTCTTTCACTTATTTTCTTGTTTTTATAGGAAAAATTCTCATTACTCGAGTCAATTGGTCACCACATTGGTCGTATTTACACTAGCTTTAGCTGCACACATTTGTAAAGGATTGGAGTTTGCGGAAAGTTCCAAATATGTAATGTCGGCATAATTAAATAGTATATTTTATTCGGGTTATGCTTATTACCGATGTATTTTGGTTAAAATAGTGAATAACAGACATATGAGATTTAACTGTAATCTAGCGAACAAAATCTGTAACTACGCAACCAACCTAGATTAAGCCAATAAGTACTTAATACAATTATTGATTCTAATTAAGATTGAAAACTGGGTCGGAAAACGCATCAATCTTCATTATTACCACGCGAAAAGATTTAAATTTTAATATATGAAGAATTGCATAGTCAGGCTTATCTTCATACCAAAATGTGAGCTGAAAATGAATTCGAGTTGGTACGGCTAATGAAAATTATGTTTAAGTTGTAATTACTGCATCATCCTTAACAAGCGAAATTCAGCAACGTGTAAAATCTCGTTAGCATGCACTTTAAACTAGCACAAACCTTTGTTAAATATTAAGGACTAAATATTAAAATATAATATTGTAAAGAAGCAATTTTGCCCAAGGTTAGGTGTTTAAAGATAGTATTCTAGGTAATAAAAAGAAAATTCTATTTAAAAACAGTATACGGAACATCTAATAAGGTAATAAGTATTATTATGTACAGGGCAGTGAGATTTATAAAAAGAATAACAATAATAATTAATGAAGATTGTGAGTCTAATAAGGAAAAGGAACACAATACGCCCGGCACGTGTTTTGACGTGGGTGCTGTTTTTTGTCGTAATGAGAAACAAATAAAAAATACTGTTTTTTCGGTAATCACAGAGAATCGCATAGTTATTTATGCCACTGTCATATAATGAGGGTCATTGTAGTACGAGTGATCTATCTGCAACGATTCGAAGTCGCATTGCAGAAATGACAGAACGAGTGCTACAATGTCTAGTTACGTGAAGTGGCATACAATACTTTTTCTACGTCCATGATAAAAGAAATAAAAGAATTAACAATACTTAGTAAATAAGCAATATATAATTGGCGTTGGGCATGGCCTCCTCGGTTTTAAATCGGCTTAGCCTCCTAGATTTTGTCTAAGGAAGCCTGAAATGTAGCCAATGCCATGGAACTACTAGTACTAGTAACACTATTTGAAAATTAAAATAAAGATTTATAGCACGGTTTACCCGTGTGGTACTTAGTGATATAGTTTGGGGTTTTATAATGAGTAGAAGTAGAAAAATAATTTCAACGTCTCGACCTACGTTCCCATATTCGGCTCACTGTTGAGCTCAAGTCTCCTCTAGAAATGAGAGAATGGAAAGGGTTAAAAAAGTCACTAAAACCGATGGCTTTACGTGCTCTCCGAAACACGAGGGTGTAATTACCAGTTTCCCAACTCTCAAGTTGAAAATTTGCACTGAAAACTTCTAGAAAGCTCAGTAGCTCATAGCCGACCCAGGATTTCGTGTTCTGAAACCTACCCACAGGAATAAAGAGGCAATTAGCATTTCAGTACGGCGCAACATACATGTATGTAACCTTTTGTGTAGCAAACCAGTTTTACCATACAAAGACATGTATTTTTAAATGGTGACAGAGTAACGAATATTAAGTTGCTTATTCAAATACCATGTAAAGTATCGACGGCAATTATTTTAATACGGCTAATTATTAATAGTTATCTCATTGTCATTAACACGGTGATATCTTTACAGATTTTAGCATATATTATGCTGAATACCTTTCAGATGATGCCATAAGGAAAACCATTGAAAGTATAGTTTTAAATTCGTTGTTATACCTAACGTTATGCTCAACCTCTCGTGTTTTTGGAACGCCATTAATTGTATAGCAGGTATGCTCAACTTAATAAATGTTTTTAATACATTTTACACAGGTAAGACAAAGCCTTGAGAAATTGCTTATAAATCAATATATCCAACCCTATAAAAAGTACAGAAGTCCTTTTCATCATCATCTATAAAAAGTACTTCTGTACTTTTTATAGATGATGATGAAAAGGATGATGATAAATAAATAACTATTCTGAAGTTTTTACATGCTTGATGATTAAGCCTAGTTAAAAGTGTGTCAGATTTATTTAATTTTAAACGGAAATAGTAAGTTATTTATTAGAGAAATTGTGATAAGTTTTTGTAGAAAGAAAACTGCCAGTTTCTGGTTGAAACAGGTCTAAAATTTAAGTCAAAAAGACCTCACCAAGCTACTACTAAATTCATTCATCAGAGTTTCCTTTATAATCGGATGATCTGACACTTGCCGATTCATAAAACAGGTTCTCCGGACCCATCCACTTGATCTTGCGTGTTGGCCAACTTTCACGAGATTCCACACAGGCTTCCACATCGGTGAGACCATCTAAGAGTATATTCAGACTAGTATCTAACGCAGATTTGTGCTTTTTCTTTTCTTTATTCAATGACATTTTTTGCCGCAATTCACGATAATAGTACGTATTATGAACGTCATACAGGCGACTGTCGCCGTACCCATGTTATCTGAAAACACTTTAGACGATGCAGTTTAAAATGGGAATGGACTCTGAGGAGTTAATTCTACCCAATACCTATGATTATTATTTCTACGCGGCATCTTACGGGAATGCTAAATCGCTATACGTACGTCTTTTTGAGCTTTTTTCTCTAAGACATATTGTAAGGCTTAGCTTCTAAAGCTTGGGCTAGAGACCAACCTACCGGTAAAGATATGAAACCTCAATAATTTGTGGTTATGTGGCTGGACTCGACAATGACAGGTCAGGATTCCAGCCATTCCCGTTGGACTATTGTCATATCCACCCCAAACACTGTATACACTACTAGTAATGCAAATTGCAATTTCTCTCGTATATTTGTTTACTTAAATAAGAGATGAAAGTCTGACATTTTTCTATCAGGTAATAGTTACAAGTATATAGACTGTATCGGTAAAATATAAAATATATCATAATCATCATTAGCAACCCATTTTCGGCTAACTGTTAAGCAAGAGTCCCCTCTCAGAATGAGAGGGGTTGGGCCAATAGTCCACCACGCTGGCCCAATGCGGATTGGCAGACTTCACACGCAGAGATATTAGAAAATTCTCAGGTATGCAGGTTTCCTCTGGATGTTTTTCCTTCACCGTTTGAGACACGTGATATTTAATTTCTTAAAATGCACATAACTGAAAGGTTGGAGATGCATGCTCTGAATCGAAGGCGGAGGTCATTCATATTCACTTGACTATCACTCTCGGCTATAAAATATATAATGGATTTAAAAAGGGATGAAAGTTTACACCAAGTTTCACGTGGACAAAGTCGTCTGCTACTATAGACTGGTAATCATTTATTCAACTTCATAACAATGACTGCCTCACTTCGAAACTCAGAAACACTCTCAAATAGCATCATCGCATAAAACACTAAAGTACAATATTGCATTGAGAATAAAAAGCTTTCTATTCACTCTCAAAGTGACTATTTACATAGCTCGGTACCCATCCATTGTGGAGACTGAATAATGCTATCCAGAAATGTCGCATTCGGGAATAGCAATTTCGTGTAAAGATGCTCTTACAAAACAGAGCTCTAGGTAGGGTCGATTTGTCAAAGCAAATATTACTACATTTATTTGTATGAGCACTTGATATTAATAAATGTAAAACTAGTGCTGTTTTTGTGCTTCGAAGAAGTTTGCGAAGTGTCTGTGTTTAGCTGTTTTACTTTACAACGCTTAAACCGTATAACTAGACCGGTCAAATTAGACATTAAAATATGAGTAAAGCTAAATAAGACCCATGGAATAGGCCTACTGGGGAAACCACGTCAAAAAAACGCGTACACTACCTTATAGGTGGCGTGGAAACATACTATGGACATTACAACTTTTTGAATTGTAATATCTCAAAAACGGAGGTTCGTAAGAAAAAAAGTACAATACATTTTTTGAAGATAATTTTAGGATCTACAATTTTGTCTAAAGTATTTTTATGATAAAACTTACCGTTTTGCTGAAAATCGCGGAAAATGTCATGGTTTTTTTTTCTAATTTTATTTTTAATTATATTTTAAACAATCTTACTGATTTTCAGTTTGGTGGAAAATGTAACTTCAAATGTCTAAATTGACCGGACTAAACTACGTTTGGTGGTATGAGTATTACAACCATAGATTGAATTTTGAACAAGAAAATACCTCTTATAGTGATTTTTCTGTTCACCGTATTCTTCTAAAATATTAACCATATTTAATATCGTGCTTAGTAGTAAGATAAGACTTAGTTTTGAGAAACATTTCTATAATATCTTTTAGCAAAGTTACTATTGAGCGTTCATTTCAACAAAATATGTTCTCATCTGCTATAAGTTAATCGGAATTAAAAGATATCTTATGTAAAAGCTCTCTTACAATTCGCAAGCGACAGGGTTACGGGGTCGTACCGCCTGAGGCATTACTTTTTTCTCCTGTAATTTCAACTGTTCACACGTTTGACCCAAAAGGCGTATAACTTGAAGTATTTTTTACATTTTCCTTTATTTATTTAATGTGAAATAATAGAATTTCCAAGGGTTCTTCTTTGTGCTTTGTATGTACCAGAAAAATTGAAAAGTAATTGGAGGAAGGATTATTACCAACAAAATAATTTTGTTGGTAATAATCTTAATTTAAATAAGAATATATTAATTAACCTACCTACTCAAAATTAAATATTATTAACAGATATGCGACGGGTTCCGTTCAATCTCGAGTTCTATAGAAGGCAAAAAGGCCTAGGGAATAATCGGTTTATTTTTGTAGTATCCGCAAAAAAACACCAAATCCAAGCGACAAAAATCTTCTGGTTTCGTAGTAAAACCTACGTTGGTACGTAGATACGTACGTAGATGGCTAGGATTACTTATCATGTGCTGTTAATATTCAAAAATGTGTCTGATAAAATCAGCTGATGGCTAGGATTACTTATCAGTAAAACTCGAATCCCACGCGGACGTTTTCTCGGCCGTCCGCTAGACTAATTTAAAAAGGAAGTTACCAAAATTTCTTGCTTATAACGCCACGATCTATCCTACACTTTGTTGTAAACAGTAGAACTATGTTAATTCGCACAAAAACCATTCTCCCAGCACTCCGCATAGTCTCTCGCGACACAAATGTCACGGCCGCCTTACGCCTGAATTACACCGCGTTTTCACTTGTTCACCTTTTAAGTTTAACAAAGATATATTGCTAAGGATGCGATACCTATAATAGATCAGGCGCTGTGAGGATGGGAGTGTGCAAAAGTCAAAGACCGCATTCTGTTTACAGTTTTGAACTCAGACGAGCATGCAGACTACGAATCTGTATGTTGCCAAGAGGTTTCTTGTTTCATTTTTTTGTTATACCCTTTGGTGAGGAATGTATGGATTGAACTAATGCTTTTTCTTCCAAATATTCGACAAGCCTGTGCTAGAAGCGGGACCATAATTAGATATTCCAATGGGAACGGAATCAGCTTTTACCCCAGTAACCCTTGGTAACACCTTAACTAGGGCCGAACTCAAATTCGAAAAGATATTGCAGCTTTATTAAGGACTAACAAAATCTTGCGGTTTTGCCCGCGTAGTTCCCATTCCCGTGGGAACACGTGGATAAAATATAGCTTATATTACTCCCTGGTAATGTAGCTTTCCATTTGTGAAAGATTTTGTCCAATCGGTCCTGTAATTTCAGAGCCTATCTATACTAATATTTTCAAGCTGAAGAATTTGTTTGTTTGTTTGAACCCGCTGATCTCAAGAATTACTGGTCCGATTTGAAAAATTATTTCAGTGTTAGGTAGCCCATTTATCGAGAAAGGCTATAGGCTATATATTATTCCCGTATTCTTACGGGAACGGGAACCACGCGGGTGAATAGGCGCGGTGTCAGCTAGTTCAATATAAACAACCAAACTATCAGCTTTATAATATCAAGCAGTATTACTAGTAGTTTGATTCGATATTCACAAAACAACCTACAAATAATTTTAATTACACTTTTTACATCACTCAACCGTTAAGCAATTAAAAGCCCATTCAACCCAATGAAGTAGGTTCGCTTTTCTTAATAAAACTCTTTATGCATTCCACTCGTAGTGTCGTACGAACGTCGCTCGTTTATACATGCAACGCGTTGATGTTCTTATAAGGAAGATTCACTTGCGTTCTTATGGGTAGTTATGGGGGGTTTATCAATACTCATGAGTTGACAGCGTTTTCCAACGTTTTTATTTCGGCATACGCTAAAAAGGAAAGCGAATCGAACCATAACCATGTCTGATGCAAAAGAAAATTATTAAGTAACCCTTTTTATTATTTTAAGTTTCCTGGTAATAATTATGTCGTCGGTATCAACCCATATACGGCTCACTGCTGAGCTCGAGTCTCCTCTCAGCATGAGAGGGGTTAGGCCAATAGTCCACCACGCTGGCCCAATGCGGATTGGCAGACTTCACACACGCAGAGAATTAAGAAATTCTCTGGTATGCAGGTTTCCTCACGATGTTTTCCTTCACCGATTGAGACACGTGATATTTAATTTCTTAAAATGCACACAACTGAAAAGTTGGAGGTGCATGCCCCGGACCGGATTCGAACCCACACTCTCCGAAATCGGAGGCAGAGGTCATATCCACTGGGCTATCACGGCTCTCAATAATTATGTAGTAAGTATATATTGAAATGTTTTTTAAAGTCACTTTGTGGAGAGGCCCACAAGGCAAAGGAGGCAGAGGAAGGCCATTATCGAGGTGAGAAGAAACAAATAAAAAAGCAGCTGGCCCATGTTGGTACCAAATAGCACAGGACAGAGACAATTGGACATCTTTGGAGGAGGCCTTCACCTATTCTGGGGTTCTTGCGTAATATAAAATAACTACTAATGTAGTAACATATATTTAAGTAATAGTAACCAAATTAACTTAAAATAATAACATAACTCTGTAAATTTATGCAGAAAATAAAAGGCTTTTTATTTAATTTTTTATTTTAAATAGAAATCTGACATTCATTTGACTTCATTTGAACGCTTTTTAACGTCCGTTAAAAAAAATCTCGTGCGAATGAGTAAATGCGGCTTGAAAAAATTCATACATACACCTACCTGCCTACCTATATAGATACACTTCCACGTGTGTACAACATAAAAACTTTCGCCTTTATAAAATTAGTTTAATAGTAGAACCATATGTATTCTGTGGTAGAACTCAGAAATAATTATGCTTTGTACAAGTGCGAAACAGAATCAAAATTTCCGAAAATTACTACTATACCTACTCGTCTACTACAAATATACGAATTTACAAGTAATGAAAAAGTAAAACTAAGGTAGGTATAGGTACTATACTGGAGCCATACTCGAGGAGTACTGTTTACAAACAAATTAGAAATGAGGGTAGAAAACGCATGTCATTTCATAACTTTTTCATTTTAAATAATATTTTGTTTTTTATGAAATATTATTTAAAATATATTAACTATATCTAATTGTTTTAAGCTTATTAATCAAATTTATTTACATTGATATAAGAACAAGTTAATTATAATTATTATTAGGTGTGAAATGATTAGCTTTTTTTTAATTAGCGACCCTCATTTTTAATTTGTTTGTTGTTAAACAGTATTCCTCGAGTGTGGCTTTAGTATAGGTACCTATCCTACCTTAGTCTATACTTAGTATACTAACCGTTATCTATAATTTTAAGTAGGTACCTATATCATCACTGTTAACAAGTCTATGTATCAACCTAGAGTAAAAAATAATGAATAGTCTCTCTTTTCATATATTATGTAAGTAGTGGGCATCCACTGCATACATGAAAAGAGATATTCAATATTTTTTACTGGTATAAAACAAACATAGCGATACTATGGTGTACTGCCAGCTAGATACGTTACACGAAAACGAACAAGTTTTGAAGGCTGTTTCAACGACTGGGGACGACTTTTGCTTATACCAAAGGTAAGAAAAAAGGCGGTAAAAGAAACGAACGGCTACATTTTATTTAGATTCGCGACTTACGGTATTTTTTAAGAGAACTACCTACTTTGTTACATAGTAGGTAGTTCTCGTAATCTCGTAGTAGTTTTCTTTTAAATAATAATTTCCAAGGTTTTTTAACATGAGCAATATTTATTTCCTTCTCAAATTAGTCGTAAAACCTTGTATTATAAATGGTCAACAACAGTCGAAAATGCAGAGATTGAACCCAAAATCTATCTGGTTTAAATCCGACCCCATAACCAAGGAGTTATTGAAGCTATGCTATTTAGTTTAAAGGTCCATTCGAATTGAATTCCAATGGAATGTATTCAACTTGAGATATTCGTACACAATAGACAACAAACAAAAAACAACAGCCTTAACTCGACAAACCTTCAAAACATTCCAATGCCTTTTAATTCACGCAGGTAGTACGCACCTGCTGATAGGTTTAGAAACACAAAATAATCTTACAATTCACACTTTATACCATGTTCTACAAAGTTCTACTAGTTAATGCTAAATAGGTTGTAGAAAAGGCTCTGTGACAACGTGTATAACCACTTAGAAAGTTGTAGTGGGATAGTACGTACCCTGGTGTGTATTGAAGCGTATTTGTCAATCCTTTAACATTTATCACAATCCACAAACACCACAGTTGTACACAGTACAACGTTTAACAACTTTATTTCCACAGATTCGAATTTCGAACACAGCCACTAATAACGAACTTACGGTGCACAGTTCACGGCGTGATTTAAACCAGCATTCACCGAGATGAAAGCCTCAATTGGCACGTATATTAACAACCGGCGAAGGTAACACACGGCCGTCAAACGCGATGTCACTGAAACTACGCACGTTGCCTAATTGTGACGTGTTGTTCACAACATTGCTGAAAAATTAACCGTTAAATTGTATAAAACAAACGCTATGCTGCGGTGGTAAGTTGAAACTAAGTTGGGCTCGATATGAGCGAGGAAAGACCGTTGATCCAGTTGCAACGTCGGTAAAACAGTCGATGTTTTACCGACGTTCGCGCTGTGACGTAGCGCTATTCACTCGACCTCTCGTTCTCACAAACGCGATAGAGAGAGTCAGGGCTATACGACCGCGTGGTAGTGGGAGACTTTACAACCTGCGCTTGACCAGCAGAGCCTCTCAACACATCCACAGCGACAGGTGAATTGTGTGTATGTGTGCGTGTGTTGTTACTTGTTTTTTTACTTGTCTATGTGTGAAAATTTTCTCGATTGTGGCCAGCGATAAAACAGTATTTTGTTAGATGCCATTTATTCGTATCGCGACCACAGTAGCGTACCGTCAGATACACAATTAGGGATATTTTATAAACGTGAAACTTGATTAAAATTCATCGAGGTTAACAAACCGCGGGATCAGGTTTTTATTTTTAAATCGCATTCTCTTTCTTTCTAGCGTTCAACGATTTTCACGAATGCTACTTTTACTCTCGTAGATTATAAATTTTGCATTCTAATGAAACTGTTAATCAAAATAACACCGAAATCTAGATAATTAATTGATATAACGAAATACCTACTTAACATTTATTTTTTTATTCATATTCCATTTTAGTTTTTTATTTTTTTATTTATTGTTTACAAGTTAACCCTTGACCACAATCTCACCTGATGGTAAGTGATGATGCAAGCGGGCTCTTTCTTTAAATTGTAAAAATAAATGTAAGGAGGATGAAAATCTAAATCGCTTGGCGGTATGTCTTTGCCGTTAAGGTGATAACTAGCCACATCCGAAGCCTCCCACCAGCCAAACTTGGACCAGTTAAGAAAACCTTAATCGGCCCAGCCGGAGATCGAACCTAGGACCTCCGTCTTGTAAATCCATCGCGCATACCACTGCGCCACGGAGACAGTCAAACTTTACGTTATATACTTAAGCAGTGTGTTCATAAAAGAAAATGAAAATTTGTACAAGAAACAGAAATCCTAATAAAGTGGGTATTCCTAATAAGATACACCCAATTTGGGAAGAGTGCTTTCAACAATCTGTCTTTATTCTCTCATCAATCAGGAGTAAAAATAAGGATTGGTTTCCGATGTGAACGAACAATCCGACTTGTTCAAAGATTCTTGTGAAAAAAATATGACAAGTAAAATAAAGTTATTTAATCAATTTGGCCTGAAATTTTGAGAATATGTATTTTATTATTCTCTTACTCGCCATTACTAGATTTTTCACCTACAATTCTAATTTAATTTGCGTCTAGTCTAGTACGACAAAACACTTAAGGAGGTAATTTTTTTACATTTTTGCATGTTTGTTTGCAAAATTGCATGATGGTAACTGGATGGTAACATATAGCGTAAAATCGTAACAAACAGACTAATTTGCATTGAAAATTGTGATAAACAAAAAAAGAAAGATTATAGGTCATGTTCTTTTTTTATATTTCTTCACTCGTAACAAAGCTTAAAGATTGTGCTAACAGTAGACTTATAGTCGGGGATCTAACCTGGAACCTGTCGGTTTTAGTACGTTAGCAATAAAACCTTTGTGAGAACCACTTATATAATAAAGAAAGTAAATTATATAACAATAAACACTGCTACAATGGAATAATAGTGCTCATTATATTTTATTTAATTACCTATCTCGCGTTGGAACGAACTGTACGAGCTACACAGTTTCGTACGGTAAAATATTTAATATGGGAACAACTTTCGCCCATTTAGTCAAAATTGTATTAATAAACTTTCATATACGGTTACCTTGTGCATATTAGCGAGAAAGGAGTTTCTTTGTGATTAACAGGAGCGTAGCTACCACCGTATCAGCCGTCCTGCTAGCTACGCCCCTGTTTGTGTTAACAGGGACGTAGCTAGCAGGATGGCTGATGAAGTTAACATTCAGAAAATCACCGTATCAGCCGTATCAATGACGGCCCCCTAGGGCCACCGGACTACAGGGCCTCCTTACGTGCGAAACTAAAAATGAGTAAAATATAATTCACAATCTCACTTAAAACGGTGCTTCGCGGGAAAAAACCGTCAGAAATGACCAAAAGTCAAAAATTCAAAATTCATTTATTTCAAGTAGGCTCAGTTTACAAGCAGTTTTGAAACGTCAGTTGATTATTAGTAAATATTCTACCACCGGTTCGGAAGGCAGTAAAAAAAGTTATGTCTTTTTTCTTTGGTGCGCCCAATAGTTGAAAACATCCTACATTGGTCAAGTCACTGTCAAATTTATTTTAAACGAGCATTTTTGTTTCTTTTGTGAGAAATCTTTACATTTCATTTGGGCCTCGAACGAATACAGGGCCCTCCAAGGCAGGCTACGCTACTGTATTTTAACTTGAGATGTTGGAAATTAAGGGTCGTTAAATAAGAGAAATATGGAATATAGAACATCAAACGCATGAAAATGGAAATGTTAAAGTAACATTTATGTTTTCATGATGTTTGAAGGGCTTAAAGTTATAAAGCTTGCCAACCAGTAACATAACTTGAACTCATAATGTCGCTATTTGGAAGGCTGACATAAAACATTATTTTGGAAGAAAGTTATTTTATTCATTTTTGCTTACGACAGCATCTATGATTACTAAATATTTCAATCAATCAATAAATTATTTATTTGCAGATACATGCATTATATAGGTGGTCGGTAGATGTAGATGGTAAATGTATCTTGCCAATTTGGCATGCTAATTATTTATTATGTATTTAATGATTCAAATGACAATTTCACCATTTAAAACAATTTATATTTTTTTCCGAAGTCTAATATTGAAAGACTCATCATCATCATTATCAACATCATCATCATCATCATCATTATCATTAACAGCTGATGGACTCCACTGTTGGACATAGGCCTCTTGCATAGACTTCCAAACACCACTGTTTCAAGCCACCACCATCCAGCAGCTCCCTGCAACCCGCTCGATGTATTCGGTTCACCTAGTGGGAGGTCGACCAACTATGCTATGCTAACTATGCTTTCCGGTGCAAGATCGCCATTCCAGCACCCTGAGACTCCAACGTCCTGGCTTTTTATTTTTTGTTTTATTGAAGGATATTAGTTGTGAAATTAACTTGCCAACGAACAACAAAACTTGAACTTAATATTTGCATTAAAAGTGAAGACATTAAAACAAATTGAGGTTTTGTTAATATACTAGCTGACGCCGCGCGGTTTTACCCGCGTGGTTCCCGTTCCCGTAGGAATACGGGGATAATATATAGCCTATAACCTTCCTCGATAAATGGGCTATCTAGGACTGAAAGAATTTTTCAAATCGGACCAGTAGTTCCTGAGATTAGCGCGTTCAATCAAACAAACTCTTCAGCTTTATAATATTAGTATAGATTATCTTTACCGGTGAGTAGTAGACATTTTCTCCTAAGTTACTCGTATATAAAAAACCTTGATGTCTATAATCTAATATATAAAATTCTCGTGTCACAGTTTTCGTTGCCATACTCTTTATGCATATTCAGTAGGTCTGAGAATCGGCCAACATGTATTTTTCAAACCCCTAAATCGTAGGGTAAAGCAGTGGTAGGGTAGGGGTATGGTATAGGGATAGGGTAGGGGTAGGGTAGCGGTAGGGTAGTTGTAGGGTAGGGTAGGGTAGGGGTAGAGTAGAGGTAGGGTAGGGGTAGGATAGGGGTAGGAGTAGGGTAGTGTAAGAAGTGCAAATAAATAAATTAATAAGTCAAAGCGAAGCTTGAGCGGGTCCGCTAGTTACTAATAAATAAATAAATTTCATTTCATTAAGTCTGGCTATGTCTGGCTATGAAGGACACTTAATAAGAAAAAGGTCGTGTAATACAATAAACCCCAATAAATAGAAAGACGATACAGAGAATGTAGGATTCCAATATTGATGTTCTTTAGTTCGGATTTAGTAAGAACCCCCTGGCCTAATTACAAGATTGACACCCTTAGAGATTTATTACTCTCTGTGTGTGGGGAGGAACAAATAAACGAAGCAATTACGCCGAACACCTTCCTTTGCCTTTTCCAATGAGGGATTAAACAGACAACGTGCAAACAAAAATATACCCGGATTGATTTTCATTGTAGGCATCATTAACTGAGAGTGGTTTCGTGTTCTACTCATGTGTGTACTCGTATGTTTGTTTATTGTAGGAAGTATTTGGAATTTCACTGCCTCTTGGAATATTTAATAGCTGGCGGAACAGGGTGCGTGGTTCATCTCCAGGTTCAGGTCAACCGAAATAAAACTAACGGGGGTATTAAACCAACTTCAAACAAAAGAAGCATTTTTTAATGTTTGTTACCTCATAACTCATTTACGAACCAATTTTTAACCGACTTCCAAAAAGGAGGAGGTTCTACGTTCGGCTGTATGTATGTTTTTTTTTTTCTTTTTTTTTAAATTTCTTTTTTTTGTTTGAAAGAGTATACTTCCAGGTTGGTCCCATTTCATTTCAAAATAACTGAAACAGGTACGTCTTTGAAGTCGGTTTCATTTTTAAGTTAAAAAAAATCATTATTTTTCAATAGAAACCTGGACCTGGACCTATAATAAGTTTTTGACGGCCTCCGTGGCGCAGTGGTATGCGCGGTGGATTTACAAAACGGAGGTCCTGGGTTCGGTCCCCGGCTGGGCAGATTGAGATTTTCTTAATTTGTCCAGGTCTGGCTGGTGGGAGGCTTCGGCCGTGGCTAGTTACCACCCTACCGACAAAGACGTACCGCAAGCGATTTAGCGTTCCGGGACGATGCCGTGTAGAAACCGAAAGGGGTGTGGATTTTCATCCTCCTCCTAACAAGTTAGCCCGCTTCCATCTTAGACTGCATCATCACTTACCATAATGTGAGATTGTAGTCAAGGGCTAACTTGTAAAGAATAAAAAAAAAAAAAGTTGGCTTTGAAACTAAGAGTGGAAAGTTTAACGTTGCTCATGACTACGAATTTGAATTATAACTTTTTATATTAAATATTAAATAAAAACATAATTTAGTTGTTACAATTGAATTATAATTATGAAAGTGTATTTAGTTGTTTGCTTTCACGCTCCAATTACTCAACTGCTGGCCTATTCACTATTTTGGTCTCTAGTATCAACCTATTAAGATAAACATCATATCAATTGACAAAATGTCATTTACCTACTTATTAATCTCAATTTCGTATATGTCAACTAGCATACGTCAAAGATACTGAATAAGCCTGCTGATATACATGAAATTTAACAAACAAATTATCTGGAGTATAGAAAAAACATACGGTACCTGGAAAAGAGTTATGTCAGTAGGTAAAATTACGTACTACATGATTTCTCTCTGAAACATTTGAGGGTTGGAAAAATATAAACGTTTACACACGGGTGGAGCCGCAGGCGAGAGCCCTTATTTAATAAATAAAAAACACAAAGCTAACATTTAAAACAATGAATGAGATGAGACTTCCTAAAATACATAATTAACATATAATATATAGATAATCAAGAGAGTGATAGCCTCGTGGATATAACCACTGCCACTGCCAGAGGGTGTAGGTTCCAATCCGGTCTGGGGCATGCCCCTCCAATTTTCCAGTTACGTGCATTTTTAGAAGTTAAATATCACGTATCTCAAACGGTGAAGGAAAAACATCGTGAGGAGACCTGCATACCAGAGCTAATCTGCTAATCCGCATTGGGCCAGCGTGGTGGAGGATTTTGCCTATCCCCTTTCATTCTGAGAGGAGACTCGAGCTCAACAGTGATCCGAATATGGGTTGATAATGATGATAAAGATGTTAATCATATTCAAAGGATAAACATAAACACTCGTTTGTATAGTGGACCTAGTCTAAACTAGTCTAGTAGCCATTCGCCATCCAATAAGTTCACGTGCCTGCAGCGCCACCAGCAGGACATCCGATAAAACTGATCGATGTATTGGTCGCGATCTGCATGGTGTTATGCACATCGCATCCTGCCGTTAGCGCTTCAGGTACGTGAACTTATTGGATAGTGAGTGGCCAGCATTAGGTACTTATATAGCTCACGACGTGAGACACGTCTCAATCGGTGAAGGAAAACATCGTGAGGAAACCTGCATACCAGAGAATTATCTTAATTCTCTGCGTATGTGAAGTCTGCCAATCCGCATTGGGCCAGCGTGGTGGACTATTGGCCTTATCCCTCTCATTCTGAGAGGAGACTCGAGCTCAGCAGTGAGCCGAATATGGGTTGATGACGACGACGATGGTTAGTCAGCAAGTCCCACATACCCGGCCGTAGAATGCGCAGTTCTGTGCACTCTACATACTCGCTTCGGGATGCGAAAAAGTATTCACCGCAATGATTTTAAATACTGTTAGATGTGTTACTAGCGCATGAAAAATGACGCGCTCAAAAGAGGAAATTTATACACAACTCCAATGTTACTAGTGGTCAACAACGAGCGGTATTTAAACAAATAATACCTGAATAACGTCTACAATGTCAAGTTGTGTGTTCAGGAAATGTAAAAACTATATTTTTATATTTGTATATGTTAAAATTGGAATAAAAACACAACCTGCAATAATTAAACTATATTCCAAATATCTTAATACTCATTTTTTAAACAAATCTTTACTTTTTGCAAGGATAATACGTGAGATAGATTTCTAGTAACATGTCATCATTATTTTACCTAGACAACTAACTACCCAACCAAAACTCAGAACAAAACCATATCATTATTAAACAGCACAGATTAAAATATTTATCTCGATAAATGAGTTTTTACATGTTGTCATATATATTTATAATTATTATGAAATGAAAAATCTAACATACATCAATATATATAATGGAATTAGAAAAAAATGGCGTAACTATAGTAAAAAATTATCATTGGCCCAGCGTATTAAAAAAAGGTACTTACGAGTAGACCGATTTCAAGAATCTAGACCTGTCTAGACCCTCAATCTTCGAAGTATAAAACGTAATATAAATAAAACTAGAATTTTCTGTAACTAAATGTGTAAATACAATAAAAATAAGCAATGATCAGCTGGAATAGCATCTTTGCCGCCCCAACCTAATTGCAAACACCCTTCAAGACATCTTTATTGCACTCGACGTAGTATCTACGGGTAAGAAGGTTCAATTAAAGAAACCTATTACTTACGATCAAGTTCTTGTTCAAATAGTGCTCTTGTAACTACATGTTTCCCTTTAAAACTAAATGTAGGTACTTAAATGATAAGCTTTGAACGTTATTTAGAAAATTAGGACTATCCGAATAATTACACTAATTAAATATTTTATCCTTAATATTATACAATTGTATTTCATTTCAAGTTTAAAAACTATCAAAAAGATTTTCGTTTTTGAAGATTTTTCCCAGATCCACTGGGATATCACGGCACATCAAAATATCATGGCCATATTAGAAAGACCTAAAATTAGAAAAACGCTATTTCATTTTCAGTTTACTTTATACAGTCGGGCTGTATTATATTTATAGTTATTCTAATCGAACATTCGTTTCTGAGATTACCACGTTCAACCAAGCAAACAGACTCTTTAGCTTTATAATATTACGCATTTATGTATAGATTAGCTTACCAGGATCAATGTACTTAAGTACAAACTGCACGTCGGGACCGAGGGCAGCTGCCAGCTCCAATGGTAACTCGCTATCGCGGAGAACATGCACTGAAACAATAACATTTTTTTTTTAATTATTTTTATTTTTTATGTATCTATCTCTACGTAAATATCTCGGCATCGGAATCTCTATAATTTTGTCCACCTTTAAAATCTTATTTTAAAATTAATCAAAATAATCTTATTTATGTAGTTATTGTTGATGACTCTGCGCTCGAAATTGTAGAGGATAGGACACAATCCAGTTAGGTGGTTATGGTTGGTGGGAGGCTTCGGCGGTGGCTAGTCACCACCCTACCGTACCGCAAAGACGTACCGCCAAGCGATTTAGCGTTCCGGTACGATGTTGTGCAGAAACCGAAAGAAGTGTGGATTTCATCCTCCTCATAACAAGGTAGCCCGCTTCCATCTTAGATTGCATCATCACTTACCATCAGGTGAGATTGTAGTCAAGGGCTCACTTGTAGAGAATAAAAAAAGGGTCTAATTTCGAGAAAGAGGTGAACCGCCGATTCAGCCCAGGCAGCGTTCGGGAAACTCCGCGACATCTTTACCTTACTATAAGGCTCAAAGTCACTTAGCGGACTATGGAGCGAGTTATGCTCGGAGGTTCTCTGCGTGATCGAATCATTAATGAGGAGATACGCACAAGAACCAAAGTCACTGACATAGCTCAGCGAGCCGCGAAAATGAAGTGGTAATGGGCAGGCCACATAATTCGAAGAGCCGATGGACGTTGGGGTCCCAAGGTGCTGGAAAGGCGACCCCGCAGCAGAAAGCACAGGTCGCTCGTTCGAGACCGTTGTTTTTGGAAGTCCATGCAAAAGGCCTATGTCCACAGTGGACGTCTATCGGCTGCTGATGATGATGATGATGTAAAAAATAAGATACTAACATTTAATATAAAATTTCAAGATTTTACTATTTTTTTTCTATAAATCTGGCGAAGAAATGGCTTGTTTTCATTAAAATTCACAAACAAGAAAGTGAAAGTTGCGCCTAATAGTGAATATTTTAAAAGGCCGTCAAAAGCAGTGGAGCCAGTTTAATCAAAATATCAAAAGAAAAGATAGCATTTAATATACGAAGAGCCTCTTCAAAAACCTTATTTCCGTTTAAAGTTCGTCGCACATTACCGCAAGCTCCGTCTAACCAACGCAACCGAGAGATCCGAGTAACTTGCTTTTAGCTTAATTGGGCAGATGGAAAATACAACTTAACATGCCTAATGCTATTTAACTGACTACTGAAGACGTTGGTCAAATATAATTATTAATTATTTATTCAAATAACAGTATTTAGAGTTTGATTTATTTTATATAAGACTTTTTATAATATTTACATTAAAACTAAAATAAGGTGCTATCACTTAATTGTTTTAGTTTTTAATTGATTATAATATAAAAATATTTCTGGTACTTGGACTCTTTTAAGTATTGATTCTGTTAAGAATGACATACGAGTTTTAACAATAACTATTGTGCTTTTACCGGCACAGGACAGAGCATTATATTATGGCGCATTCAAGAAAGCAAGTGTTACGACTTACTCAATAAAACCTTTACGTTATAAAAAAACAACTCAAAATACGTTGATAAGTACGCGTGCGAAGTCTTGCAACAATCTGCGATGAGCTGAATGGAGACATATCGCTGGCCTGGCTGACTTATTATTATCTTAGTAATGAAAAGAATACCAACGCGTTTATCTAAAGAACCTAGTACACGTGAAAGCTCTCTTGGCTATTACTTCAAGTTAGCTTGTATTTCTACTGTATAGGATACTTTCCTAATAGTAACACAGTTTGTATTATGGATACGTAAATAAATAGTCAAATGACATAAATGTAAATATAACTGTTTGTATGTTACGCCCTAACTATTTAACTGATCATCACAATATCGTACAGAAAAGGACTCAATATACAAAAACTATAACTCTCGTAAAATACAAAAACAACATACGAGTAGACAGACTGAACAAGCGTCTACATAACTTACTAGCTTGTAGGTCGCGAGGTTTCAACCGCGTGGTTCCCGTTCCCGTAGAAATACGGAGATAATTTATAGCTTATAGACTTCCTCGATAAATGGACGAACTAACACTGAAAGAATTTTTCAAATCACACCACCACAAAGTAGTTCCTGAGATTAGCGCCTTCAGTCAAACAAACAAACTTTTCAGCATTATAATATTACCTAATATAGATTAGTATACATATATTTTTTTTTTACCAAATTCTAATTTATAACTCCCTCGGGGTATCATATTTCCAAAATTGCTATAGTGTGTTGGTTATATTAATTTTTAAAATTAACTGGATTGAGAAAACATTAAATATCACAAGAAAAGCGCAAGTTTTAGCTGTTTATATATGTTCTATATTTAATATGATGTAATAGATCCTTTAGAACAAGCTCATTAGAAGACAAAAGGCTATGAGCTTCACAAACATTCAAGCCTGTGTTTGATTTAAAAAGACGACTCGTGACAACATGAAAATTAAGTAGATGATTGCGTTAAGCAGTCTTTAATAAAGGTCACACGTTTAATATTAGCTTTGATATTTTTAATAGTATATATAATAGTTTTTCCCCCAAAGATATTTCAAAACTAAAACCTTTTATAGAGTATAGTTTTGTAACTCTAAATATTGATATAAAAGTTTATTAACTTATCCACGCTCCACAAAGTTCTCCTTGCTTCCATCTATTTATGTACATTGTCCAAATTAATTCTGCGGCTTATGTTGAAAAATTATATTCAGAATTACTTTCGCATCAAAACATTGTGCTAGACGTATTTTTGTAACATACGCCTACAAAAATATAAAGGCAATTAACGACTACGTGCGTAAAATTGGGCGAACTATTTCGTAGGAACTTACATTAATAAATTCATGTGAGCAAACTAAAGTCCATTACGGAAAAATAATACTATGCCGTGCCCATAATAATAGTTTGAATTTACTGACGTAAGCTTCGAGTTACTTGGTTCATGGAAAAGAACCTTGTTTAAACGCTTTAGGCATGGTCATTACTTCGTAGCGTATGCGTATCTAGGCCAGTGGCTCTTAACTTTTAAGTCATTAGGGACTATTAGACAAAATTTATTTATTGGAGGTAATATATAGCAACGAAATGTAAATAAATAAATATTTTGTTTATCCATAAATAAAACGTAAAGTTGGAGGTAATTAGAGTATTGAACGTATTGGAGGTAATACATAGTAACGAAATGTAAATAAATAAATATTTTGTTTGAACACTAATAAAACATAAAATTATTCAAACGCTATACTTCTTGAACAAACCAAACTTAGGATTAGGCACCAGTTACTTAATGACATTTTTGTTGGTTTACGTTTCCGTTTCACTTTCATCGAGGAACGCGATTTCAAAAATATCAAAATGGCGGCGGACCGATTATGCCAGATTAGTTCAATGTTCTTCATTATCTATCATCATCATCATATTCAGCCGATAGTCGTCCTCATGCAATACTGAACATAGGCCTCTTTTAACACGTTCGCTGCTCGTACTAAAACTTTACGTGGTGTGGTACGAGGTCCGTCAACCTCGTAATTCTTGAAGTCTAGCCGACTTACGAGGTCAATTGACCGAACCAGCGAACGTGTTAAGGACTTCCAAACGTCACGGTTTTGAGCCTCCAGCCTTTATATTGTTAATTTCTAAGCCTTTATATTGTTAATATGTCACCCAAGTTGGTAATACTAGTAACACTCGAACTTCAAAGTGTTAAATAACTGTCCATAACATGAAAATAACTGTTATTTTAAATACACAGAAGCAGATTACCTTTCGCGAATAGTAATCATCTTTCCGAATTCTTTACGTTACTTCATTTTGTCACCCAAGTTACAAACCACAGTAATACTGGAGCAACCCTTGCGTGTGCAATGCACCGGTCATTTCCACATACATGAGTTCATTACGCCAAATTATAGTTATTTTCGACGTTCCCCATAATTTGTGTTGCATGTTTTTCTGATGAGAAATTAATGTACTTATTCTGTTTCTGCGAAATCACATTAAGATCTATATCTGATGTGATGCTAATATTTTTTTCATTGTGTGTTTTATAATTGGGTTCACACAATTAATTTTGTTTGAAGTTATCAGTACAATTATAGGTCACTGGAGTTTATATTCGCATGTATCGGTAGACGTTCTATTTAATTAATTTTTATTGTTATGACTTTATGTCTTTATAGGTCTTTACGCCCTCTATTTAAATCGCGTGAGAAAATTTTCTTAATTTATTTGGGATGATGACTAGGTTTCAATATAATGATTATTATGACACATTCGAATAAATAAGGTTTATATTATAAAGAGGAAAGATTTGATTGTTTGTTTGTTTGCGTAACTCGAGTGCTATATTTTATCCCCATATTCCTACAGGAACGGGAATTAATTCATGAGAAACAAAGTTTGTAGGAATGTTTAAAAAATAAATAAGATTAATTTCAAATCAGTTAAAATCTTTTAATGTAATCAGATTATGTTAAGGTCTTAAAAATTAATGTTTAACTCATACATTATATTAAGGTCTTAAAAATGAATTGTTAAAGCAATTCAGAGTCCGATTATATCGGTGCTGAGAGGACACTTTGTAAAACAACCACGTCAGCTAAAAAAATATTATAATTTCTTATTATTGAGGGTCTAAAGCCTCGATTCGAGAACACTTCAAAATTAAAAGGTGTCTTCTACTCGTATAGTAGGCACCATAAGGAGGATTTTTTGCTGTATAGGGAAATAAAGTAGGTACAGTTCGCGCGGCGAGAGTTTGGCTTTGACCTTCGGATGGAGGGGATTACTGCGCATGGGTACTGTCACGCACACAATACTTTTCCTTTTTTATGTACCAGGTTGGATATTTGAGTGGGTCAAAATTCATGTATAGTGATAATAATGCTAGAAAATAATACGAAGTAGATAAACTTCTTCATTTATTAAAACTATTGATAGTTATTTTACATATTTAAAATGTTTATACAGAGACAGCAATGAAAATTCTAAATAATTGTTTTTAATAAAATTATTTATTCCAAGATACATGTAAAATTGGTACATAAGAACAAAAGAAAACTTAAAATAATTATTAAATACAGTGTGTCCCTGGATAATCTGCAACACCAAAAGGGGGTAATATTAATATTTAACAAAAAAACTTAAACAAACAAACTCAACAAATAATAACAATCGACAACAATTAACGAAAATAGCAATTCATTTGTGAACGTGATTGTACAACAGGAGTGCGCGGTACGTCGTTTCGGTGCGAGAGGCAGGTAACGACTGGAGCGCCAATCAGAGCACCGCGCACCCGCCCCGCACCCCGCTAATGCCCGTTGATACCCAATTTCTGATTTCTGCGCAATAACGGTCAAAGCCAAACTCTCGCCGCGCGAACTGTAATCTATACTAATATTACAAAGCTGAAGAGTTTGTTTGTTTGTTTGATTGAACGCGCTAATCTCAGGAAATACTGGTCTGATTTGAAAAATTCTGTCAGTGTTAGATAGCCCATTTATCGCGTAAGGCTATAGGCTATATATTATTCCCGTATTCCTTCAGGGACGGAAACCACGCGGGTGAAATCGCGCGGCGTCAGCTAGTAATTACAGATAGTAGTAATAATAACAGCCGAATATTATATGTATAATTGGAAGCTATTAGCAGTAGTAGGTAAGTAGTCTATTTTTTTCGACAGGAAAAAAGACAGTGGATAAAATGAATATATTTACGAGTATTTCATTCAATGACAAGCTTTTGATTGCGATCTTGCCTGGTCATGGGCTAACCTTGAAAAGGCTACTGCGCGGTATCTAACCGGAACGCTAAATTGTTTGACGGTACATCTTTGCCGGTTGGGTGGTAACTAGCCATGGTGAAACAAGACTAATTTAGAAAATATTTAAACCTTAATTGACCAAAGCTGGGAATCGACCCCAAGATTTTTCTGTTGAAAACCAGAGCAATTCAATCTACACCAGAGAGGTCGTCGACATTTCAAAACAGTTTTAACATATTATCCATATTATATATATACAGCTCTACTCTATGTGTACCATTTACCAACAAACAAATTAGAAATGAAGTTAGAAAACGCATGTCATTTCATAACTTATTTATTTTAAATTATGTATTGTCTACTATATAAAAATAAGTCGGGTTTTCTTTCCTGACGCTATAACTCCAGAACGCACGAACCGATTTCCACGGTTTTGCATTCGTTGGAAAGGTCTCGGGCTCCGTGAGGTTTATAGCAAAGAAAAGTCAGGAAAAGGTTGGGGTAGAGTAGGGGTAGGGTAGGGGTAGGGTAGAGGGAGAGTTGGGTAGGGATAGTTGAAAGTTTACATCGAGTTTCACGCGGACGAAGTCGCGGGCGTCCGCTAGTTTGTTTATAAAATGTTATTCAAAATATATCTAGTTGTTCGAAGCTTATTAATGGAATTTATTTTCATTAATTTATGAACAAGTTTAATATAAATACTATTAGATGTGAAATGACTAGCAATTTATAGTATCATTTTAATTTTATTCTTGGTAAACAGTACTCATCGAGTAGGGCTTATATTTCAGCCCTAGTAGTAGTAAACCCTAAATAATTTTCCAAATATTCGTTGATGGATTTATGTTTTTGGAAGTAGTAAATAATATTTCACAGAGTAAATGTAGTTTATAGTTCCAATTAAAACATAATAAATCTCGTTGCTAACTGATGAAATTTGCATTTTACATTAAACAGCCTTCGTTCTAAAATTTCCTTTTTGTCGAACAATTAAATAAAAAGAAGCGAATTAATTTATTACAACATTCAAACACTTTCGATTTTAATATTGTCTTCACGGTCACGTAATGTTCTAAATTTAAAAAATGTAACGAATCAACTGTCTCCTTGGTTTAGTGGTTACTAGCCAATATGACTTCGGTTCACGAAGTCATAAGTTCGGGTCCTCGGTCAATGTTAATAGGAATGAGATATTTTAATTATTTTTTATTAACCTTAATAACGAGTTATTAAAAAATAAATAATTATGCTAACTTACAGTAAACGTGTTAATTTTGGGCTACAATAATTAACAATTCATTAATTAACCAATATAAAAAGATGACATTCTGTTGATCAGGCGCTTAAATGTCGGTAGTAATAGGCCTATTCACTAGTTTGGTCTTTATTATCAACCTATTAAAATAAACATCAAATCAATAGACAAAATGGCATTTACCTAACTGTGTAATATCACATGTAAGCACCGGATGACATTTATTACATAGAGTCTCAATTTCGTATAATTAGTCAAAGATAGTGAATTAGATTTTTTTTTTTTTGATTGATTAATTAATTGATTTAGTTAATTGATAATTTTCATTAAAGAATTTAAAATTGTTATCCTTCGAGTAAGTCCGCCATCCCGAATTTAGGATCATGTAGGCAGTATTAGTCTTCCATATCCCCTCTCCATAGACGGGAAGTATGTTCCTATAGGCCATTAAAATAGGCTGTTAATGATGAAACCACGAGGTCGAAGGATTTCCTTGACCGTAGTAACGAGTGAAAATGTCATTTCGGACATATCTTTCCCACGGAGGAGTCGATCGAGAGCCAATTACAGCGGCGTCTCGTTTTTGCCCAGAGTAACCGCAAGATAAACTGTGTAAAGCACCTCCCTTTATGTCGATGCATAGGGCTGTAACTTCTGTACGTTGCATTCAACGTCTTAACTGATGGTCGTCTGTAGACTTCTTGACTTGAAGTCAAGTACAGATTTTATTTTTAAATTCTACGGACGTTGACTAGCCGTAACTGAGTTCTTATGTGGATAAATATACATCTATCCACTGCTATATGGCACTTTATTTACTTTAGTTTGTTGTGGGCTCTTCTCGGACCAAGGCGCATTTGGAACCTTCGTAACTTTAATTTTAAGTTTTCGACTATTATTACCACCATTAGATTAAATTAAATAAACATAATAAACATAACAATCTGACATTTCAAAAGTTCTTGTTAAGTAAGCCTAATTGAAATAAATAAATTTAAAATTTTCTGAATTTTATAACTATATTATATTATTTTTATATATTTATAACGGTTTCACCCGCGTAGTTGCCGTTCCCGTAAGAAAACAGGGACAATAGCAATAATTTATAGCCTCAATAGCTATCGGTAAGAGCGATCGGACTCATCGCCGAGGGTTGGTGGTTCGATCCCCGCCCCGTTGGTCTATTGTCGTACCGACTCCTAGCATAGTCTTTCCCGACTAGTTGGAGGGGAATGGGAATATTGGTCATATTTAAAAAAGATATGGCATATATTATTTTCAAAAAAAAAACATAGCCTAAGACACTCACAAATAACGTGGCTTTCTAGTAGTAAAACAATTTTCAAAATCGGTTCAGTAGATCCAGAGATTAAGCAAGCAAGAGAGTAATTAATATAATATAAATATAAATATGCAGTCTGAAGTTATCCTCTACCACGAAAAGCGGAAACAGCCTATTCTTCCTAACATCTAATCTACCAAATATCTCCATGACGCTCGAGTAACTACACGTTTAGCATAATTGATTTTCGTTGATGATGAAAATAAATTATTAGGTTTAAGTTACTTTAAAAAATCGCAATATGATGGTTTTGATACAACCCTACTCCATCTTTGTAAATAATTGTTACGTAGTAAATGCATCATTTTCTTCGAACACTTTCTCTTACAAAGGTGCCGAAGCCTGCTTCTTCTTACCAGTGCTACTACGAAAAGGCATGCTCTTATGATGATTTTTATGAAATTCCTGTATAAGTGCTATACGTATTTTACTCCAAATTGTTTCTTTTGAAACAAGCATGAATCCGTATACCAAAATACTTGAGTTTGTGACTAATGAACACTGCTTTAGCCGCTGAATTAAACTTTTTAATTAAAAATTTCCACCTAATTAAACAGCAGAATTAAAAAAAAAACAAGTTAAATAATGAAAATATTTAGAAAATTTATATATTTTTAGCATAAACAATTGACATATCTACGAGTAAGTACATAGTTTTAGAACATCTAATCTCACTATTTCTTATATTGTTACAATTTTAGTATTTGGCTTTAGTATATATCTCTTTCTACAATCGCAAACGCTTCGAATATATGAGAATGATAGATCCGATAGATAACTGGATCACTTTAACTGTCGATAACGAATATCATTCCCAAACATTTTTCAATTTTCGAGGCTTTTGCGATTGTAGAAAGAGAATCGACGTGCTACATGGCTACAGGCCAAGGTATCCCAAATGAACTTTTATTCATCTTAAATCTTAGTATTAACATTTTTAAACAAGATCACCTAAATCTTAGCACAGGGATGTTATCTGATAATTTATATCGATTTTCAAATTAGTTGTCGTTTAGATACCATTTATATGGATTGTAATAGGTACTATCTACATTGCGTTCCCTATCTCACGGCGATTTGCGACAGGGAAGGCCCATCAAGTACTGTTAGGGCGAATTAAAGTGACATCTCCGTAACGTAGCGGGGCTTTTTGTGGGAATAGTTTATCTAGACAACGTTATGCCGTCAGTTTTTGCGCGATGTGCCAAGGGAATCGAATTTACATATTGCTTACACCCTACATTATGGTAATGGCTGTTATTTTTGGATGCGAAAAAAGGGTTTTTAGTTATAATTTTAAATAAGGTAGTTGCATTGCTTTATAGCCATCAATAGCTCGTTTCGCAGTTCAAACCTCGTGTGTTTTTTATTCTTTACAAGTTAGCCCTTGACAGCAACTTGTACTGATGGTAAGTGATGATGCAATCAAAGGTGGAAACGGGCTGATTTGTTAGGATGAAAATCCACACGCATCCAGGTTAGTCCACATGTATAATTTCAAATTTGTCTCGGATGAGGTCTACCATAGCTTCTAGTTCCCATTTCAGAATACCTGTAATAATATTATAATCACCAAGTCCAGTAGGTAAGGTAACCAGTTAGGGCTAGGGATAGAGAATGAATTTATAAGCTACTAGCGGACCCGCTCAAGCTTCGCTTTGACTTATGATGCACTTCTTCCCTATCCATACCCTACCCTGATGCTACCCTACTCCTACCCTACCCCTACATTACCTCTACCGTACCTCAACCCTACCCCTATTCTAGTCATACCCTACTTTTACCCTACCCCTAGGATTTAGGGGTTTGAAAAATAGATGTTGGCCTATTCTCATAGATACCGGATAAGCACAAAAAATTTCATCAAAATCGGTCAAGCCGTTTCGGAGGAGTATGGCAACGAAAACTGTGACACGAGAATTTCATATATTAGATTTGATATTTGAATTTAATTTGTGGTTATGTGTTAACGTGGTTCATGACTATAGAACATAACTAAGAGCTAAAGCTGACACGCTTTGTGTACAACACTTTATTTTTATAGATAAATAGATTAAAGAAGAAAGAAGTCCTTTCATATATATGTATTATGCAGTAGTAATACAGTAATTCAGTACGTATACACATTTGTATTATTTGAGATAAAAAAAAAATAATAAAAAATATTCACACTGACACAATTAGCAAATTTTTCATTAAATTTATTTATTTCCCTTGCCTTATTGGTTAATTAGGACGTACGTAATGTACACCAGTTAAAAGAAACCCATATATCTGTCGTCTGTCTGTCTGTCTGTATGTTCGTTATAGAAAGAAAAACTTCTCGACGGATTTTAACGAAACTTGGTACAATTATTGTTCATACTCCTAGGCAGGTTATAGTATACTTTTCATCATGCTAAGATAAATAGGAGCAGAGCAGTGAAGAAATATGTTAGGAAAACGGTTACTCCATTTTTACAGCGATACCACTGTAAGGGCTGGATTAAAGGTCTAAGGGCAGACTAAGTCGAGGGTGTCCGCTAGTCACTAATAAACAGATGAGGGTATATATTTCTAATGCCAGATCTTAGACCGTAGTAGGTATAGTGGACTCAGTTACTGTTTGACATTTTCCATTAGGACGGCATACACAAGTAATCCATTTTCAGACCTTTCACAAGAGTTTCATTTTTCGCACGCAGTACCTAAGTAAGCATTGCATGATCAAATTTTGTGGAATCACATTTGCAGTCACGTATAGAGCTCTCAACCTGGAGGGTTATTCTGTAACGATGTATTGTAGAACTCGTAAGTGCGAGTTTCGAATTGATCTCTATCTTTCTCTTTTTTATCGAGTTAGACAGAGAGAGGTAAAGGTGAATTCGAAACTGGCATGTTTGTGAATCGTCACAGAATAGTCCTCCTGATCCGAGAAGTAAAGCCATGAAAATGTTCAGAAGTTTCACCCGTGTCACTTACGAATGCGGGGCAGGCTTTTCCACCGACACGGTACAAGAGTGGACCCCAAAATACCTTTTTAAGTACCCGTTCTTTCTGTTTATTTCATTTTGACGACAACGGTTAGTAGTTCGATTTAGGACTAGGGTAATTTAAGCTTTTAAATCCAATGATGTTTGAAGAAAAAAAGAGGTAGATAGGTTATACGCAGACCGCAAGGGGCACGTTAAAACTGTGCTAATTAGCAAACCTGGGCTCAGTCACCGCTCTGTCATCGCGCCGTTGACAACGCCGCTGAAATAATTCTTGTGTTTCCGCAGCGTGCCAGTTGTAAACATCGAATGTTGTTTATGTAACCTGTCTATCTGTTTATTCTTCTAACATCATTGTTTAAATCCATACTTCCATACTAACATTTAAAGTAATATTATAAAGAGGTAAGATTTGAGTTGCAAATCTTACCCCTTAGTAATATTAAAAAAACAAAAACTACTAGCCCAATTAAAAAAAATCTTGCAGCATTAGAAATATTTGTTGTGGACTCTTTTTGTGAAATAAATCTTGACTTCGATTTTGTCTTCACCGAGTAACTTGGCCCCCGAAAGGGGAATAAGCTCGCGCTTGACCACGATCTCACCTGATGGTAAGTGTAAATGTGGCCTAAGGTGAACGCGCTTGCCTAGAAGATGCCTATTTACTCTGTTATTAAAGATGCCCAGGTTGTTAGAATTAGGAAACACTGACTTCGGGAGAGAGTTCCATACCCTAGCCATACGAATAAGAAACGAAGAAGCAAATCGCTTCGTACGAGTACTGGGGATGTCAATGACATAGAGATGTAAACCGACCCGGTGTCTTGCAGTGCGATGGTAAAAAGGTGACAGTGGTACGAGCTCAAATAGCGCCTGTGCACATTCTGTAAAATACCGAGAAACCAGCAACCTTCCGACGGTGGCCAAGGTTTTGAAGTCGTATCGTCAGTACGTATTAAGTATTTCTACGGGAATGGGAACTACGCGGATAAAACCGCAGAATTCCGCTATGTGTTATGGTCAGCCCCCGCATTCTGTAGTTACAGCGCTGTGACATCGTTGGTTTCCATGGAAACTTCGTTGTTAGTGACATTTTATTTTTGACATCCCATAGAAATAAAGTTCAAATTCTAATAAAACTTGTTATAGGCGAATATTACATCGATGAGTATTAAATAGCGGAATCACACCCCAGCTTATTGCATCTATGAAGTAAAGGCCACTACGCTCAGGCCAAAAGGCAAGCAAGAAGGAAGAGAGGTCCTCATATTACAGATAGAATCCATAACGAGAAATCAGGAAATGACCTTATTTTGATGGGCGACAAAGCATTAACTAAGTAAACATATCATCAACACGGGGTGTATCCAATAACGGAATTAAGCACGTCGACATTGTGATGCCCCACAAGGAATGCCTAATCAACTAGCAATTACCTACACTTTGTCGCTGCCGACGCGGCGTTATTAGTAACCTATACACATACTCGCATTGTGTTAATTATTCTACACAACTAGACCGCCTCAATTAATTATTTACATAGATGACTATCTAACTATTATGAGTAGGTATACCCATCTAAGTCAATAAGTCCCAGGAATAAAATATTTAACCATGAATAAGCGCGCAACTTAATAAGCTACAACTAAGATCCGCTTCAAAAAGCAAAAGTGGAGCAAACAGGTGACAGTTTTGTATCCAAAAGGTGGCCCTAGGAGCCGAAGTCGAAAGCGAATGGGACCTGAAAGTAACTGATAGTTAATTTGAAAATCACGACATAAATATCTAACTTGGTCACCTTAGAGATTTTTCATAAAGACAAATTAGTTTTAGATAATAAGGTTTAAAATTTAATAACTGAGTGGGACCCTGTATATTCCCTATTATCATCATCATCATCATATCAGCCGATGGACGTCCACTGCAGGACGTAGGCCTTTTGTATATATATTCCTGTATACCGTCATCAACCCATATTCGGCTCACTGCTGAGCTCGAGTCTCCTCTCAGAATGAGAGGGGTTAGGCCAATAGTCCACCACGCTGGCCCAATGCGGATTGGCAGACTTCACACACGCAGAGAATGAAGATAATTCTCTGGTATGCAGGTTTCCTCACGATGTTTTCCTTCACCGATTGAGACACGTGATATTTAATTTCTTAAAATGCACACAACTGAAAGTTGGAGGTGCATGCCCGGGACCGGATTCGAACCCACACCCTCCGGAATCGGAGGCAGAGGTCATATCCACTAGGCTATCACTGCTCAACTGTTTGTTACTCTTTAACGCAGCAACTACTGAACCGATTTTATTAAAAGTTGGAATGCAAATAGATTTTACTCTGGATTAACACATAGGCTTTTCATAAACTTTTCATCCCGGGGGAAAAAGAATCCATGGTTCCCGAGGGATTTGTGAAAAACTAAATATCACGCGGACGAAGTCGTAGGTGTCCGCTAGTTATACATATAGTACAAGAGTGTGCACCTCCATGGTGAGGGTGCACGCTGAGCAGCAGGCAGGGCTCGTCGCCGGGGTCGCGGCAGCAGTCCAGCACGTCGCGGCTGGTGGTGTGCGGCGTCACGGGCACCGGCGTCGGAGACCAGCCAGCGCCGGTTTCGCACCACACTCGCACTATCATCTGCAACAAGCAACTACGTATACAACCAGCCTGTTTTGACCTCTGTGACGTCAAATAATACGATACGATATCGTGGGTTTTTATTTTTTTTATTCTATGACAAGTTAGCCCTTGACTACGATCACACCTGACTTTAAGCGACGACGTGCCTAAGATGGAGGAGGTTTGCGTTGGAAGAGGTATGCGTTTATTCTACCCAAATCTTTTTCGGCTTCTACGCGGCATCGCCCCAAGCGCGTCATCAATTGGTGGTACGTCTTTGCCGGTAGG
Organism: Bicyclus anynana; assembly: GCF_947172395.1. NCBI lineage: Eukaryota > Metazoa > Arthropoda > Insecta > Lepidoptera > Nymphalidae > Bicyclus > Bicyclus anynana. The sequence goes on from NC_069098.1 coordinate 10,021,809, forward strand.
GAGGTAAGGAGGCCTTTGCTAACATGCGACCAACGACATATATATAATGAAGAGAAATCGACAAATGTCAACCAACGGCGGCGCAAACTGTAATACGCTTTCGCTATTTCTTTCAATGCGATGGGATTAAATAGATACAATTAAGACAACTCCCCCGCCATCGGACGACATTTTGTCTATTTCTCTTCATTATATATATGTCGTTGGTCGCATGTTAGCAAAGGCCTCCTTACCTCCCTACCGGCAAAGACGTCACATGCTAGGCCAGATGAGCCAATTTTGAATTTCTTTTTCTTTCAAAAAAGGATACTTGCCATATCTTTATAAATATGACCAATATTCTCATTCCCCTAACTAGTCGGGAAAAACTGTATCAGTGGTAACATGTGCAAGGTTTAAAAATAATTTATCTTTTAACAAAAAATAATATTTGTAATGCTCTATAAAATTATCAAAATTACTTTTTCCATTTAACTATGTAAAAAGCACAGGCAGATCGAGTCTTACACCCACAAAGCTATTGAGGCTTGAAAATCTATAACCCAATAATAACAATAGGGTTCTAAATTTCAACACTTTTTTGACGGCCTCCGTGGCGCAGTGCTATGCGCAGTGGGCTTACAAGACGGAGGTCCTAGGTTCGATTCCGATTGGGCCGATTGAGGTTTTCTTTATTAGTCCAGGTCTGGCTGGTGGCTTTGGCCGTGGCTAGTTACCACCCTATCGACAAAGACGTACCGCCAAGCGATTTTAGTGTTCCGATACGATGTCGTGTAGAAAGAGATTGTAGTCAAGGGCTAACTTGTAAAGAATAAAAAAAAACAACCTCTTGTACCTATAAACTATACAGTTGAAAACTAGGTGCATAAGCATCATGGAAAATACCACCAGAGAAATGTAGACCTAATTTCATTACTTTGCTGCCAAATTGTCGGAATTCGAGATTCAAAGCCTCTAAATACAGGCAAACGCAATTTAAATTACATTCAGTCACTTGCCAAACGTTTACAATTTACCAATCAGTCTAACAAAGAGACATTTTCACTTGTTAATTAATTGACTTTATCAAAATGTAAATCAACCAATATAAATACATTCACGGCCGCCGAATCAATAGATAAGCTAGCACTTTCGTCTGTCTATCGGGTGTCAGCACTAACGAATAGTTTTAACTACTTTGGGTTACGAGATAATTGTATTCAATTAAAATAGAACCTAAAAGCAATGAAAATAAGCCTTAGAAACGATTGAACAACGTCTTAATGTTAAGCTTTTCTTGACTGTAGGAATTATTACTTTGCGTTTATAAAGAGCCGCTAGGAACTAAAGTAATGAGGGAATACATAATCAAACAAATGAGATCGCATTTATTGGAGTACATAAATAATTAATTTAATTATAACTGAAATGCGTAATAAAGGTTTTTATAGAGAACTCCTGTGTCTGATACATATCTCAATCTCTTTACACACATTTTTATCATTTATTATGTCTATGAAATTCATATTTCCATTAAAAAAGATAATAAACAAAACCGCCGATGCGGATCGATCCTTTCACCGTAACAGAACGTAATATTGTTACCGATATTTTGCAAGAATCACCGTCGAAAACGTGACATTTTGAAGTCGTGTTCTAGTTAGTCTTCTGGACTGATCTATATAAATCAGTGAGATGTTATTACACATTGATACATTTGTAGGATGATAAACTCTTATAACAAATATGTTGCTAATCAAAACAGCAAAATATGATATAAGCTAAATAAGGTTCTTTTAAATAAATTAGTAAAACAAAACTCTGTTTTATATATATATTTTTTTATTATAAATAAACATAATTATACAATACATATCACCATCTAGCCCCTAAGTAAGCATACAGTAAGTATAGTAGCTTGTGTTATGGATACTATGACAATTGATATTATAATATTCATATACATTTATATACTACATATAAATACACACAGACACTGAAAAAAACCCATACTCATCACACAAATATTTTCCAGTCGAACCCACGGCCTGCAGAAAGCAGGGTCACTGCCCACTGCACCACGCGGCCGTCCTAAATTAGTTAGAAAAGCAATATATCATTTCTACTGACTGGCTGGCTCAACACTGATCTGTAAGCTATGGGTAGTGCAAGCAACTTTCCGGCCGAGTGAAAAAAGCATACCACAAGCAAATCGTTGTACCAATAATTGGATACACTTATTTTATAGCATTGTTTTACAGACGCTATAAAACAAGTGCATGCAATTATTAGTACAACGATTTGCTTTTCTATACTTTTCTTTTATTAGGCTTGTAATGTTTTTAATTTAGTTATTAAATCTATTTACCATTACTTTAATTCAATATTCTCCTTCCCTACAAATTAATCCTAATATTGTGTTTATACAGTGTAAGTATACTTTAAATTACTTGCGAATTTTCAATACACTATTATTTTTGTAATACAGAAATGAAATGCAAGACGCGTGCTCTAGTCAAACTATCATACTGTAAATGTAAAAAAAAAATTGAAATACATGGACGAAAATTCCATTAACTTTTATTTTTACTGTCCTCTAGTTGTAACAACATCTCACTGAATTATTGTTGGAGACCTTTAAATTATTGTAAAAGGTATACATTGCTGATAGATCATTTATGCAACGATTGGTTTTTGATAAATTTAATAAACTGTGGTTTAAACTGTCATTAGCGGCAATGAGCCAGTTAAATATTTAGTCCGTTTTGTTTCGATGGCGGACGATAAAATATAATATTAAAAAAAAAAAATACCGACCGAATTGAGAACCTCCTCCTTTTTGAAGTCGGTTAAAAATGGTTATTTATTTATATCATTGGTGTGCATCGTCAGTAATAATTGCATTTATGAAACTGAAAATCAAAATATTAGTAGCTTTTAAAATCTATACTAATATTATAAAGCTGAAAGTTTGTTTGTTTGATTGAACGCGCTAATGTCAGGAACTACTAGTCCGATTTGAAAAATTCTTTCAGTGTTAGATAGTCCATTTATCGAGAAAGGCTATAGGCTATATATTATCCCCATATTCTTACGAGAACGAGAACCACGCGGGTGAAACCGCGCGGCGTCAGCTAGTCACTAATATTTCCTTTTCATCTCTAAGTTTTTCGTGTGAAAATTAAATGCAACCTTATTACCTAACTGTAAAATAGATAGAAATAAAATGGATTGCATAGTAAAAATATTCAATATATTGGTAGTCCAATCAATTGGTATTTGTGCCTGGAAAGTTTTCCGAGAGCTTTGTGTTAAAATGAAAATAACAAAATTTTCCGTACTGTGGCGCTCTCGTTCACTATGCAAGGACACACTAATAACAGAAAAATAAAATCTTTTTAACAAAAAAATTTATCCGACTTCAAAATCACAAAAATAAACTAAAAAGCAAAAATGAACATCGTATGCTACCATCTGATCACTTTGAAGGTGGTCCCATTGCAGTGATGCATTAACTTAAGCCGATTAAATCATAAAGTTTTAATATGCAAAGACAGATCTTTTCCGTGGTTCTTTCTGAAACCGTTTTAATTAGCACGTCACTGGCTTGGTACCGCTTTCAAAGTGATCAGAAGGTAGGATAGCACATACGATGTTATTTTTCGCTTTTTAGTTTATTTTTGTGATTTAGTAGTTGGTTATTTTTTTTTTATTGGGCTACCAAATTACTGTAGTCAAGCTTATGAAACACAGTCAAATATAAAGAAGATTGATATCGATATACAACTTAAAACTTCACTTTCACTTCACAAATAAGCGTTTTCTGAAACTTTCATAAATATACAGAAAAAATCAATATCTATTTTCGACAAATTGTAGGTAATCTAGATTAAGTATTTCCATTAAAAAGATAAGTAATATTTAACTGACGCAATACGTTGAAGATGAACAAATAGGACAAACTCGGTCCACGTTATCGGCAAGTGAAAGTGACAGTAACAGGGACTGAAGGCTTAACATGCTCTCCGGAGCACGGAGGGATATTACTGAATGGACAAGTCAATATTGTACAAGAGCACGTCTGACATTGTTGCAGTTCTAAGCCAGTGGCGTAGCATGCCAGTGCATTGAAGGACCCTGTATCAAAATCAGTTGATCATCAGACGAGGCAAATTATGACAAAAATTATGTTAAACTAGCGGACGCCCGTGACTTTTTCCGCGTAAAATTTAGTTTTTCACAAATACCTCGGGAACTTTTCCGGAATGAAAAGTATTCTATGTGTCAATCCTGAGCTAAATCTATTTCCATTCCAAAGTTCAGCCTTTTTTGACGGCCTCCGTGGCGCAGTGGTATACGCAGTGGACTTACAAGACGGAGGTCCTGGGTTCGATCCCCGGCTGGACCGATTGAGATTTTCTTAATTAGTCCAGGTCTGGCTAGTGAGAGGCTTTGGCCGTGGCTAGTTACCACCCTACCGATAAAGACGTATCGCCAAGCGATTTAGCGTTCCGGTACGACGTCGTGTAGAAACCGAAAGGGGTGTGGAAAATTAAGGGAACAAAAAAAATCCAATTTATTCGAAGTTTATCAAGTGGCTATATTTCCCTCAAAAATGGTCCTACTGGCATTTTAATAATATAAGCAGTTTTTTATATTATTATATTTTTTTTGAAAACTCTGCATTTAATTTATATATAATTGTTGCTTTCACACGTAAGGGGCCCCTGTAGTCCAGGGGCCCCGTATACATGCGTCTGATTCGACGGTAGCTACGCCCCTGTTCTAAGCTAACTCTATTATGCACTGTCTGAGTACCTGTAGTACGTAAGAAAATTAGATGCCCAGTGTAAAAGGGGCATTAAATATCCATTCATACTCGTAGCATATCGATTTGCGAAACTAATTCTGTCAGTATGTTTTTATTTCAAATCAAAACCTAACCAATGATAGAAATGAGAGTTGAAACAGAAACCAGAATATGGTCAAGGATAAGTTTATTATTGATTGTTTTTCGTTCAAAATAGCTAAACGAAACAATTGTTTACACTAAAGATAAGCAATTTAACTTACTCCCTGGAGAAAAAGTAAAAACTAGGGAAAAGCATTACCCTATTTTTCTTGGGCACCTGACTTTCAGCGTAATGTAAAGTGAAAATTGCAAACGACAAGCTTTTCAAGGCAGCTTAAAAGTAATGGGCGAGGTGCAAACATGGCGTCGCGAGCGCCACCTGGTGGCAAGTTGCTGCCAATCGCATTACTGGCACTATTACCTCGGAGCGTTAGGTATTGGCCATTGGGGCCGATGGACTTTATGTAAGTACATTTTATGTTATATTTTTATCGGTCTAGAGATTTTCCTATTACGTTAACATATACTAAATTTAGCGCCTTTAGTACGTAGCTATATAATTATTTATTTCATATGATGAAGGGCTGTATCGGTGTCTATTTGATAAGCTTTTAGGTACTTGAATGAGTACTCACTGAAATGTAGGTTAAATCTCGGAAGCTTAGATCTCACTTCTTGACTTTAGCAGAGGTTGCCCACTCCTGCGAAGTCAAGAAGTGACAACAAGAGTCAGAGGGGGACACGGGATATTTAAGAAATTAAATATCACGTGTCTCAAACGGTGAAGGATAAAACATCGTGACGAATCCCGCATACAAGAGAATCTTCTTAATTCTCTGCGTGTGTGAAGTCTGCCAATCCGCAATGGGCCAGCGGAGACTCGAGCTCAACAGTGAGCCGAATATGGGTTGATAATGAACTCCTATGGTATGCTATGCAACTATAGTTTCAAGGGTCCAGACTCCAGACCATTATTGTGAATAAAAAATTAATTTCTAACACACTCTTTTGTTCTTAAAAATAGATATACCTACTTAGTTTTTATGATATATGTATGACAGTACGTGAATTAATCTTCTAAATTCAAAGTCAAAACAATCAACACAATCGTGTTTGTTGGTGAGCATCAACTGAATAGTGAATAGCATATATTGTTCATTAGCTTTTGATTCACTCCGCTCTGTTTTATATGGACGGGCGGCTCGCCAGAGAGCTTTTAGTTTTGCATTGAATTTGACAAAGCCGCCCGAGTAAATAACACGGACGTGTGCATATACTTCCCCCTGCCCCTTTAAAAACTCATTTGATAAATTAAATCAATTTATATAGTCAGCATACAACTTTGTCAGCGAGATTTGAATAATTAAAGATTCTTCGTCCGATAATAGAAATCTCATGTCTTTATTCAAGTACAGTAAAATCAAAAGTCATCATCATCATCATCATCATCATCATCATAACTATCAACCCATATTCAGCTCACTGCTGAACACTAGTCTCCTCCCAGAAAAGGTCACTAATCACTAAATCTCGAAAATTGCTTGACGTAAAGGTATTCGACAGGGAGATAATTTTATAGTTAGTAGAAGTCCGCTAATTAGGGATTTTGCAAGAGGACCAGATTAATGGAAGTCTTAAGGACGGACGAAGGCTCGGGCGTCTGCTAGTTGTGAATAAAACCACCGAAAATCGAATTGGGGCGATAGCAAAAGAGCAACAAAAAGTAAAACACATATTTTTTATTTTAGTCTGTCTATTTGGATTGGACGGATTTTCATGCGATTTTCATCATCTATCAAGCTAGGAAGAAAATACCTACAAGCTTTGTAATTTATAACTCACTAGCTTAAAAAACCATAGTTCCCTCGGGAACTATGGTTTTTTACGGGATGAAAAGTAGCCTATGTGTTAATCCAGAGTAAAATCTATCTCCATTTCCAATTCGTATAAAAAAATGCTTCCGTACTTTGAAAGGCGATTTCTTCCCCTTACTATCTGAAAATCCAAAAGTTATTTTCCCAGGTGTTGCTGGGAAAATAACTTCATTATGCCGTAATGCATATAAAGTTATACGTTATAGAGTATTCCTTTTAAAGTACTATTTCTTATTACGACTCCTATCTTTTTGTTGCGATTCACGCTTGAGTACGAATTCTATATGGTCATACGATTAATGATTCGCTGCAACTAAGGATATTCGACTCCAGCTTGTCTGGAAAATGTTCACTGTGAGAAATTCTATCAATTTATCTATTACTATTAAGAGACGTGATAGCCTAGTGGATATGACCTCTGCCTTCGAATCGGAGGGTGTAGGTTCGAATCTGTCCAGGCATGCACCTCCAACTTTTCACTTACGTGCTTTTTAAAAAATTAACTATCAAGTGTCTCAGACGGTGAAGGGAAAACATTGCGAGGAAACCTGCATACCTGAGAATTTTCCTAATTCTCTATATATGTGAAGCCTGTCAATCCGCATTGGACCAGTGTGGTGGCCTAAAGACTAAGAGGCATACCTGTAGAAGTAAGTCATGTGATAATTCCGGTAATTATTGGTAATGTCACTTTATGCATTTGCCGTCCCTGACGTAAAGTGTAGAATCTAGTCGAAATATACCACTCAGACCAACTATACCAGACCTGTATCGCACTCATAGTCACGAACAAAATTGTCTGTAATTTTTTGAGGAAAACGAGCTTAGATTTGGTACAAATCTTTTACTAAATTAGAAGTTTTTGCCCGTTTTTTACACCATTCAACTACACAAAGGTATTTTTACGAAGCTCTTTAACTGACGAACACGATTACAACTATGTAACATTTATTATATAGAGACAGTTTTTATAATACCATTAGATCGTTGATCATATAGTTTGACAGAAAAGTAACGTCTAGCGAAGCAGGTCCTATACAATAATTGGTCTGAGATATACCACGATAATAGTGCGGAGTATACGATACGACACGATATCCCGATATTTAGCCCATGATGTTTAGGTAGTACTCTATATATATATTTATATTTAAACAACCTAGTGTTTAAACTGTTTGACGAGTACCTAATTAATGATAATCCCGAGTTCTGAAGTAAATAGCTAGTGGCAAAAATATAAAAGCCTTAACTTTAACAAACCGATGACCAATATGCAAATACTGCTGTATCGGAAAGATAACCTGCGTTTCGAATTAATTTCAGGCTTACCACTAAGCCCAAGTACGATAGCATTACTATGCAAAACTGTCCCTTCGAACGGTCAACAAGTTTCCCAGCCATTTTCTGCTGTATACATCATTTATACGGCAGAAAATGGCTGGGATTCGATTCTCACAACTGGAAAATATTTTCCAGTGACTGTGTGTATTTATCCTATCAGTATTATAAACACAAAAGTTTGTATGTATGTCTGTTACTCTTTGACGCCGCAACTGCTGAACCGATTTGGCTGAAATATAAAACGAAGATAGATAATACCCAGAATTAACACATACTTTTCATCCCGGGAAAATCCATGCTATTGTGAAACAGTGAATTCCACGCGGAAGAAGTCGCGTGTGTCCACTTGTATTATATAAGTACATAAGATAAAATTCGCTATCTTAATATCCATAACACTTTAAACTTACTATTTGTATGTATGTGTATTACTAATACTGTGGTTATTTTTGTTTTACGCCACCTTCTGATGTCCTTAAGTTTTCCTAAACCGAAGGTTGCCTGGAAGAAATCACTACTTAGCGATAAGGCCGCCCTTTGTATGGTGATCTCTTCTTATTATGTTTTTATTTCACTTGTATTTGTCTTTGTGGTGTGCAAATAAAGAATATCTATCTATCTATCTATGGGTACTATGGGTGTGTATTGTTGAAGTATATTTATAAAAAAGTGCTTTCAGCGCTGTGTGTAGCTCCAATAGGCAGTTGATTTTATGTTCGTCAAAGTATGCTACCAAGCAATGAGACATCAAAACAATTTGAATCTTATCCTTTTAATCATAAGTAACAAAATCAAGAACATTTACAGCATGAAAATGGAAATTGCCGAGACTCGAAGTGTAGTAAACCATTATCGCAACTTGATTAACAAAACAGGACAAGGTTTTTATTAGCCATGCACATTAAAGCGAGTACAGTAACATCTTATTATGGATGTTTAAAATCTCTTAAGTGCTTCTAAATTATAATACTATCACTAACAGTCATTCTACGCCATAGTGATTTAATTTCTCAATTTACTAGAACTTCCATCTACGAGTAAGAGACCGGAGTAATGATGTCCAATCGTCTCGCACAAAACGTTTCGCATCGACGTTTCTAATAAGAACTGTAAAGATGTGGAATGCCCTTCCGGCTTCTGTGTTTCCTAACACTTACGATTTGTGCACTTTCGAGGCAAGAATAAGTATACTCGAGTCTCCTCTCAGAATGAGAGGGGTTAGCCAATAGTCCACCACGCTGGCCCAATGCGGATTGGCGTCCTTCACACACGCAGAGAATTCAGAAAATTCTCTGGTATACAGGTTTTCCAACAATGTTTTCCTTCACCATTTGAGACAAGTGATATTTAATTTCTTAAAATGCACACAACTGAAAAGTGCATGATCCGGACCGGATTCGAATCTATGCCCTCCGGAATTGGAGGCAGAAGTCATATCCACTGGGCTATCACGGCTTGGCTAGTAAGTAGTACTGTAGTAATGAAGACCTCTCATTCTGAGAGAAGACTCGAGCTTAGCAGTGAGCCGAATATGGGTAATGATGATGAATAGAACTTCACCATAATACATTTAATACAGTGTGGTGCGGTTAAGCTCCAGATCCCCTCTCCTATATTATCAAGGGAGCACTGACCCTGCTGTGGCCCGTTGGCCATGCATGCATGATTAGAGATATATTTTAAGAGCTTAACATCTTAAACATAATAATACCAATTCAAACAAAAAGTAATTCTAACAAAGAATGAACGCATTCTACCCACAAAAGGAACAAGTAGTTGGAAGTCTTGTAAAGGGTAACTATTATAGTCTAGAACTAACTGCGGGTGTAAAAACCCTTTGGTATTCTATAAACGCGTTTGCTTCCTTTATTACCCTTGCAATAAGTCTCCCAGCTGCTCCAAGCAGATGTTTACGTAATTACTGTCAGGGGTGCCTAGAATGCCACTAATGCTTGTTTTAGCTCTACATTATTACTTAAACAAAATAGGATTCCTGATAGATAATACGACTGTTATTATAAAAGCAAAAGTTTGTATGAATGGATGTTTCGTCACAAATGAACAAACTTGGATGAAATTAGGAATGGAAATAAATTATACCCTAAATTACCAAAAAGGCTTACTTTTATCCTGCTTAAATCCATAGTTCAAAAATATTGAATAATACGTATAAAACTTCATCTTTAAGAAATCAATCTATTGAAGACACATAAAAAGTTATTGTCTACCTACCCAGTTTATGAGATCAAAGAGAACATACAGAGTGACTTTGTCTTTATAAGACTTTGAATTTGTAAGATACGAGTAATTGCGTTTCATTACAATTAGACTTTTACTTACCGGAATCATATTTGGAGGACATGTGTGTTTACACTATAATACTCCTGCCCGCCTGAAAATGAAAAGAAAAATATTTTTATAACATTATTCAATAATTATAAGAAAAAAATAAAAATAAGTGACTTTACGGAACTAATTTTTCGTCCGCCCTCATTACAAGCTCAAAAGAAAAAAGACAAGTACACAAGTTAGAACTTTGTACGTATTTATGTATTTACATGTATTTATTAAATACTCTGTAATCGCAGACGTCCACATACCGCAATTGTACGTACACGTAGTATCAAACGGATTTTTAATTTTACGGTACTTAAAATTCGATGTTTGATACAATCCGTACGATGCGGAACAGTTGACGCACTTGTATGACTTTTTATTCAAAGAATACTAGAATCTTTGCAATTGCACGTTGTAGAGTCAACATCTCCTGAGGATGCTCCGGTTTCGGGGTGAAACGTACGTAGAGAGTATTTTGTCGGACCTGGGTGACGTTGTCGCATGGGTTTGGCTTTTCGTGGATAATAGCAAAATAAATAAATTATTATAAATACTAGAATCCGTTTGATGCGATGTGTACAATACGTACGATACGGATTTGTGGACGCCTACCATAAAGTGTTACTCTGTTTAGAGGTTCTCCACTTGCTTTTTGCAAGGCAAGGCCTTTTGTTTGTTTTTTTTTTTATTTCTATAAGAAAAATACAAACATTTAAAATTTCATTCTTTAGTGATTAATAAATTATCACAACTTAGAAGCTGTTTTCAATAATGGGATATAAATCCATTTAAGCACAGCGTAAATAACATTGAAAGCCTATTTTGATTGTGTCTACGTTTAATTTGACGTCTTATTTATTACCGGCTTTATCGAAGCTTTATCTTATAATTTACAATATACCAGTGCTACATCTCTATTCATAACTAGTGCATGTTACAGTTTCTGTATATATACAGGTACTGTAGTAGTTTACTTTAAGAAACTAAATATCACTTTAAGAAATTAAAGAATTAAAGTACTTTAAGAAATTAAATATCACGTGTCTCAAAAAACGGTAAAGGAAAACATCGTGAGGAAACCGTCATACCAGAGAATTTTCTTAAATCTCTGCGTGTGTGAAGTCTGCCATTGGGCCAGCGTGGTGGACTATTGCCCTAACCCCTCCCATTCTGAGAGGAGACTCAAGCTCAGCAGTGAGCCGAATATGGGTTGAGAATGATGACTGTAGTAGTACAGGAATTTTTAAAATATTGCATTTTTTTTCGTAATTTCTCGTTGGCAAAGGCTAGACGATGAATATAGTTTACATGCTCTTCAAAATACGGAGGTGATACTCTACAATTATATTTATAAACAATTATCCAGGAATTATTTATCTATACTACTTGTAATAATTAATATTATAATTATAAAGAGGTAAAAGTTGTGATTTTGTAGGAGTAATCTCTGGATCTATTGAACCGATTTTGAAAATTATTTTGCCACTAGATAACCACGTTATTTGTGAGTATCATAGGCTATACTTTGTCCTCGTATTCTCACGGGAACGGGAACTACACAGGTGAAAGTGCGTGGCGTCAGCTAGTAGGACATATTATAGTTATGTTATTAATGTCAAAAGATCCCCTACAAAGCGAGATGTTACCGTATAAGTTTATAACATGTCTGATAACGTATGCTGCTCTGACAAGAGTATTTGTGTAGACTTAGTAGATAGAGTTACGAGTATATCATATCGTACAAATTATATCAAACATGAAACTTAATAATTACAAACTCAAGTAAACATGATTATTTCGCAGTCTCAGTAGGTGCTATTAGGTATGTAGATACTCTATTTATAATCTTCATTTTCCTTAATTTGAAAATTATCAACAGCATATGCGGCACCTAGAGAATTAAGAAAATTCGCGGGTATGCAGGTTTCCTTACATTTTTTTTCCTTCACCATTTGAGACACGTGATATTTAATTTCTTAAAAAGCATATAACTGAAAAGTTGGAGGTGCATGTCCCTGACCGGATTCGAACTTACACCCTCTGGAATCGAAGGCAGTGGTCAAATCCACTGGGTTATCACGGGTCTTGTTTTTTTTTTAAAAAGAATATTTACCATCTTTTCTTTCTTTGTGGGATATACTTTGATTTAAAAGGCAGGGACAAGCTCATCAAAAGTGGGACAGTTTTATTAGACTAGAAGTCAATATTTCTAGAGATTATTGAATCCCAAAAAACCGCATATACCTACACTTCATTTCAATATGAAAATTAAGAAGAATTAAATTACCAAAATTTAGTATGATAAAATTATCATCAAAGCAACACGTAAATTCAAGCGTCCGACTAGGTCCCCGATAACTAACGTCACTTTCTCCATCATGATCTCGGGGGCCCCCGGACTGATACACTCGGGCCAAAACATCCTTCCAGAACGGCCCTTTTAGCCGAGGTCCAAGTCTCAGAATAGACGCCTTTAGAGAGGCGTTCGGCCCTGCGCTCACCCAAACCCACTGAGGTTATTAAGGAGCCTACTGCACTTACACAATCAGAAAAGAAAAAATAAAATTACCATCAAAGTTCTAGTATTCCACACCTATACTCGTAGATCAGTGTATTAATGTCACAGAAAAGTCACCAAAATGAATGAAAGTTGTTAATTACATTACGGAAATAAGAAAATAAAACTTGCACTAATATAATACACAATCTGCATAAGTTAACAGACGAGAACCTAATGGATTAGAAGCTAATAATATTATAACCTCACCTCGCACTACAAACTGATTATGTTAAACAGTTACATTAGAAAGACAGCCTGTACAGCCAGACATTCCCCATCTATACTAATATTACAAAAGCGAAAGTAAATATGTCTGCCAACACCGGCTAAGCACCGCCTTCATACTGATCAGCAGGTAGAACATATTATGATGTTATTTTTTACTTTTTGGTTTAGTGGGTACGTTTTTAGGTTTTGAAGTCGGTTGTATTTTTTTTATTAAATTTTTCATTATTTTTCCATTTTTAGTGTAAGATTTCATCTCAAACGAATAAATCAGACCCCTAATGACAGTCACAACCCATCTTGGTACAAAATTCTCAGCAATACAAATTAATCAAGCCCAAGCACAAGGTAGCTACCGTAAACCGTTAAGAGGTTTCCTTAATTGACCTTGGTCTTCATCATCAGACCCCTAATAACAGACACAACTCATCTAGGTAAAAAGTTCTCAGCAATACGAATTAATCAAGGCCAAACACAAGGTAGTTACTGTAAACTGTTAAGGAGTTCCCTTAATTGTCCTTGGTCTTCATCACCAAACCCCTATATGACAAAACTATCTATATGGAAAGTTCTCATTAATACAAATTAATCAAGCCCAAACACAAGGTAACTGCTGTAAATCGCCGAGGAGTTCCCTCGTCTGTTTTATGGCTCCATCATCAGATCGATTTTAAACCTTCAACAAATTGTAGTGCTTTAAAGTACTAAATGGAAAAGTATATGAACACACTAGACACCCATATAATTTTCGAAAGTTCCCCTCAATTTCTCCAGGATTCCATCATCAGATCTTGACATGATGGCAATGGGACCAAATGGGGACTATACCGTTTCAAACAAAAAAAGAATTTTTGAAATCGGTCCAGGCGTCTGTGAGTAATCGGTGTACATACATAAAAAAAAAAAAAATACCGACTGAATTGAGAACCTCCTCCTTTTTGAAGTCGGTTAAAAAGCGAAAGTAAATATGTCTGTTATCTTTTCGCGGCCTTGCCCCTTAACCGATTTAGATGAAATTTGATATGGAGATAAATTGAATCTTGGAGCAGAACACTACTTTTTATCCCGGAAAAGTCTTAGGTTTCCGCGGGATTTGTGAAAAATACAATTTCAGGCGAACGATGTCACACTATTAGGGCTAGGGCGTTCACTCGATTTAGTGGACGCCCTAGCCCTAAAAGCCCTTATAGCTAAAACTTCGTTAACTCGTACTCCAACCATAGGTAAATATGGTAGATAAAGCTACTGGTGGTAACCATGGGAGGTAGCAGGTTTTAAGAGAAAAGACTAAAGCGATATCATACGAGCTAATATATAAATTGCTACCTAAGAAGCAATCCATGGAATTACTATGCGGGTGACAGAGAGGAAAAAACTACTTTTTTTGCGAAAGTTTGTATGGATGTTTGTTATCTTTTAACGCTGCTACTACTGAAGCGATTTGGCTAAAATTTGGAATACATAGGCTACTTTTAATCCTGAAAAAATACATGGTTTCCGCGGGATTTGTAAAGACTGAATTCCACGAGGACGAAATCGCAGGCTATCTATCAGGCTAGGGATAGGAAATCTAGTATTTTTATAAATTAAGGGAGATCTAGCTAACGCAGACTCGTGTTATTAGAGCTAACAGTTAAAACTAATGTAGTCTCGCGTATTCACATTCAGAGCCGTATTTTATTCGATTTTATTTCAATCTGCCCGTTTACTTCAATGGAAATAAATGGATTTACTATTTCTCGTAATCAAGATGTACAGGTGCAATCAATTTAATTTATTGATTCTATGTTATTATGGAACAACATCGTGAGGAAACCTGCAGAGTGCATACCTGAGACTTTCTTAACTCTCTGCGTGTGTGAAGTCTGCCAATCCGCATTGGGTCAGCGTGGTGGACTATTGGCCTATCTCGTGGTGGACTATCTCATCTGTTTTAATTACAAATTTCCATATAATTCAGAGAGGAGACTCGTGCTCAGAAGTGAGCCGAATATGGGTTGATAATGATGATGATGATTAATCAACTGTGAATGTGTTACGGTAGTTGTAGAAAGTACTAAGGAATCTAATATCGGCATATTAAGGTCGCATTATCGACGGGCTTCACACTATGTTATAAAACCTAATGATTTTCCCATCTTGTTGTGACATTAATCTCCACTCTGCGATACGAACTCAGCTCAGGGTGGTCCGCTAATGTGATAGAGATGGGCTCAAAAAGGTTTAATTCTCTAATTCGATTAGATACCACACGGCTTCTAAAATCCTTTACCGTTGCGAAGATTAGATAAATCTTTGAAATTCTATATTCTTAGGCTTCCCATACACCATACAATATAATTGCTCAATATAAATGCTCGCAAAAATCAAACGTCTAGAGTAGATGGGTCCTAAGTTATTTTGTTTTAACTTTGGCACCAGACTAAGTTAATACCTCTGACACATGTTTCTTTATTAGCAATTTTTATTCGCAATCTCAAATTCACTTTGTATTAATTTAAAACAAACAGGCTTAATAAAGTGGCGATTTTTGTAAAAAGTATAATATGATAGATACCTCTCTACGTAATGAGAGAATACACGTAACGAATAAAGAAAGACTAACTTACTGAATCATATGGCGAATCTTAACGTTACAAACGTTAAATAAGAATCAATTTAAGAACCAGTTTAACACAAAAGGGTCTAGTATAAGTCTTTGTCGACTCATGATTTTATTTTCTGCCGATCCCCGAGAAAGTGTCGACCTCTGGGTATTGACGACTCTGGGACTTCATTGGACTTAATGGTACAACCACTACACAGTAATTGAACAGCAGACTCTATTCTCCTGTATGACGTTGATAATACGTACTATTATCGTGAATCGCGGCAAACTTTCAAGAGTAAAACGAACTGTCACCCGCACCACCCTACATGAAACAAACTGTAATAATGATTGCGCAATCTCACAATATTACCCCTACGAGTTCAATTTATATTGTGCAACCAATTAATATTGCTCAATTATATTGTATGGTTTATAGGACGCCTAATGTCGGCTTCACTTTACACAGACAAGATTAATTACAATTGAATATGTTTAACTAATTTAATTTCACTTATTAAATTATTTAAGATATAAATGATTTATAATAACTGATTTTGTCACTTTAATATACACACGGAGATAAGAAACGAAAGCATATTAATAGTTTCTTCATAATTTCGTCTGACGGTCATTAATTTACTTGTATAAGCATGGACCTACCGCGTTGCTTTATTAGCATCATTAAACTTTTTTAGATACAAGAAATAAAATACAGTATAGGTACAGAAGCTTAAATATAAGAGTCGAATATCCACAGTTTCATATTAAAAAGAGTTTTTAATATCGGTATATTAGTGTCGTATTGGTAAATAATCTATATCTTTACTCCATGATCTGTAATGAAATAAAGGATTTTACGAATCATAATTAGTTGAATAGTTTGTGGATAATTAAATTCAAATAAACGAACTCTTCTGCTTTTTAAATTATTTTTTTCTATGGACGTCCACTGCTAGACACATGCCTTTTGTATGGACTTCCAAATACCACTGTATTGAACCACTTGCATCCAGCTTCCGAGGGACAAATTACTGACGACCAATGACGGCATAACCTTTCGTAATATGCTAATTTTTTACATGGCACTGACCAGTGTCGATCAACAACGCCGACGCGAAAATCGCCTTGCGATGACCAACCTGTTCAGCGTGGTCTTCACTGGGCCAACACCTAAAATATGGATTAAATTGCTCAATTTGCTCCAAATAACAACAACAGAGTTAAAGCACAAAAACGGTACTTCCGAAATGTTAGCGGAGCCCGGGATTTCCAGCCACAGTCGGACCCACCCTCGATTGTGGCGGCTCATTGTATGCTAATCGCTCGCCGTCGCCGCGCCCGCCGCTACCAAATATTTCACGCAGGCCTGCGAGCGACAGCGACAATCCAAATTACGCGACCCAACTATCGACGCACCCATAATGATCTAAGAGCCGTGATGCCCTGGCGATGGGATTCATTATATTCATATTAAAAATATCGACGCACCAGAGGCGTCTTTACCTATAGTGCAGGGGGTGCGTTGCACCAGGGTGCCGCGATCTCAGGGGCGACTGAGCAACACTCACCGCGCGGGTTATGCTGGCGGGTCCGAATGCGGTATAACCTCACGTAAAAAATACTCCGGTTTACAATTGCATACCTACATTTTGCATGGAATCTGAAGCTCTTCTTTAATAAATGTGTCTAGTTTTAGCAAAGAGAGGCAAATAGGTAACTACTTATATGGGTTTTGTTTGCTGTACATAGGTACAGTTTAAGTTAAGCTGAAGTGCTGTTTGTACTTACATATTTCATTTTAACAGTGCTCATCACGCTTATTTGGTTAGCCATACACCTAAATCAAACCTCACAAGTATTCCCTATAAATTATATATTATATGGTAAGTTAACCTGACGGACTTTAATAATAATGACCATACTGCTTTTTTACTGACATTTTACCTATACTGTTTTGAGTTTTTAATTTTATTTTTGTTTTTATGTTTTTCCTAATATGGGTGTATGCCTGAAATAAATGAATTTTATTTTATTTTTTTATTTTTTTTTATAACTTATTATGTTCAAAGAAAAGTATGCTTTTTTGAGAAAGATTTAAGGGCTAGATAATTTGTTACATGCTCCCTAAGTCACCAGTCCAAACTCCTTGGTTGCCAACCGTACTTACCTACGGCCTACTGTAGGCAAATGGAAAGTCCATGCTTTGGAGCTGCCACACTTTCAGCTTTATAAAGTGTCGAAGCTCTATGCATCACAGGCTCTCGATCTACAAGCATTCCCGAAATGCGGTACAACCAATTTGTCCCTTCCGTGTCGCTGATTCCGTCGCGTGGGCGCCCGTAATAAACATTCCGCACACTCGATCCGATAAACGCGTCAGCTATAATCCGACGAGAGACACACGCTATCATGTCGGCTTCGTCAAAAGATAAATGGACTGTCAGAGCATTCCAACACCTTATTTGTATTTCTATTCAAACGCTGAGTACCGTAGTATTTGTACCGTCACGTATGTACCGCGCAATTCCATTCGGTCTTTTACAACGTGTGTATTACCTATTAGTCAACTTTCGTTCAGCATTAGCGTCTGACATTGCCAATTTTTGGGGAATTCCCCAAATTGTGGGGAATTTTAATTAAATTTTCGACCATCTGCCACTTCTGCGGATTGTTTCTACCCATCTGCAAATATCAGGGCAATTTATACTAATATTATAGAGGTAATGGATCAACTGAACCGATTTTTAAATATCTTACGCAATTAGAAAGTCAAATTATGTGTCATGGGCTATATTTCATTTCCATATTCTCACGTGAACGGGACCTACGTGGGCGTCGGCTAGTTTTCAATATTTTGCAAAAAAATTACGGATACTATGGCAAATACTCTAAAAAAAATATCAATAAACACTGCATTAATTTTTTCCTTGATTTCTGCATGTGAGTAATTTGTGGGGAATTAGAACACTTTCTTTCCCCATAATTTTGGGGAATTGCTTCGATTTGTAGGAAATTAGGAAAATAGGCATTGGCAACTCTGGGCCGATGTCGAGCGAGGCAACTAAAGTTGAAACCTTAATGACTTGCTCGCGACCCTCCTACGCGGCAGACTGCAAATTCTTTGAATGTATGAATATTTATCGTGCAGAAACTATCCCTTGCATACTTATGCGTACTCAGGGCTCTCTGTCGCGAACATGAATGAACTGTACGCTGTCGTTACATTTGAATATTTTAATTGTTTACATTCTCTTACGTCACAGAGCATTAGATGCACTTACTCCATGTAGTTAAGGACTTTAAGTTTTTTGTACTTCTACAAGTACTTCTAAGAGCCTACAATAGCGAGACTTAGAGAAAACTTGACGCTGATTCAAACTATTTTACCTCTGTATAAGTTTGTTAACATTGACTTAACAATTATGCGATTAAGGATCGAATATATAATGGCAATGAATACGTCTGAAATGTTAACCTGTTTAACCTCAACCTCAAAGACTAAACTAAAGAAAAGAATGTTCAGTAAATTACCGAGCAAATCTGTACAATTTCGTCAAAATTTACGTTCTATATACAGGGAGAGTAATAGCTAAAGAAAATACAACATGCAATGTAACATTTCAATTAAACAGTGTTTGTAAGCGAGACGCAAATGAATGCTAATGACGGTGAATGCTAATTTGTGGTATTAGATAAGTGCTACTAAGTGTTAGAAACTGTAATTTAGTGGTTTGGGCGAAACGTTAATTAGAGACCGCGGGAAATTTCAGTCAGAGAGAGTGATCATGTTTGTGTTACTTGTTTCTGTTTCTGTTAGTTCTCTGTTGGTTTCGTATTTCCTATGTTGCCAACGCAGCAGGAGGGTTACAGGGAGCCGCTAGATACTAGCACCTCGAAACCGTGGTGTTTGGAAGAGCATACAAGAAGTCGCGGGAAATTTCAGTCAGAATATACAGTGATCATGTTTGTATTAATTTGTTTCTGTTTATGTTAGTTTTCTGTTGGTTTTGTTTTCCTACGTTACCAACGCAACAGCAGGGTTACAGGGAGCCGCTAGATACTAGCACCTCTAGACCGTGATGTTTGGAAGAGCATACAAAAGGTCGCGGGAAATTTTAGTCAGAATATACAGTGATCATGTTTGTATTAATTTGTTTCTGTTAGTTGTTTGATTTCTGTTAGTTTAGTTAGTTGTTTAGTTTTTAGTTTCTGTCAGTGATCATGTTTGTATTAATTTGTTTCTGTTTCTGTTAGTAGTTTAGTTTCTGTTAGTTGGTTATGTTTTCCCTACTCCTATGTTACAAACGGAGCAGCAGGGTTCAAGGTAGCCGCTGGATACTGGCGCCTCGAGACCGTGTTGTTTGGAAGATTATAAATATACAGTGATCATGTTTGTGTTAATTCGTTTCTGTTTCTGTTAGTTCTCTGTTGGTTTTGTTTTTCCTATGTAACCAACGCAGGAGCAGGATTACAGGGAGCCGCTAGATACTACCACCTCGAGACCGTGATGTTTGGAAGAGCATACAAGAGGTCGCGGGAAATTTCAGTCAGAATATACAGTGATCATGTTTGTATTAATTTGTTTCTGTTAGTTGTTTAATTTCTGTTAATTTAGTTTAGTTAGTTGTTTAGTTTTTAGTTTCCGTCAGTGATCATGTTTGTATTAATTTATTTCTGTTAGTAGTTTAGTTTCTGTTAGTTGGTTATGTTTTTCCTACTCCTATTTTACAAACGCAGCAGCAGGGTTAAAGGTGGATACTGGCGCCTCGAGACCGTGGTGTTTGGAAGATTATAAATATACAGTCGTCATGTTTGTGTTAATTTGTTTCTGTTTCTGTTAGTTCTCTGATGGTTATGCTTTTCCTATGTTACAATGCAGCAGCAGCGTTGGATGAACCGTTAGATATTGGCGCCTCGAGACCCTGGTGTTTGGAAGATCATTACAAGAAGTTATCCGAACCGATGGTAGTGTCTTTTCATATAGTCATACTCTGCTGTTTAAATATGTTACATCAATTAAAATACTTTTTCATATGTGTAGATAAAAAAAAGGTTTTACTCATTGCAAACATAATATCTTTGAACTACAAGTATAAGTTGACGGTTAAAGCAATGGATTAAAGCAATAAAGTAGGACAAGCATTAGGTATATTGTGATACATTGTGAAGTAAGCACTGGCATAATAGCCCACACTGTCCTACGCATGTACACACTAGGAGTTGATCCATGGATTTACGGGTACGTAGGCATGAGAACAACTAACAACTATTAATAACATTCCTCCACGCACTAGTGAAGCTTTTACCTAAGTGTTCTTTGAAGCACTTTTCGAAAGCTTGAACTATATTATGATAACAACTAGCTCTGACCCGTGGTTTCGTATTCGTAAATTCTGTTGCTGGGATACAAAGAAGTTAGCATACTCTCAGCATACTTGGAAAAAGAACGATTAGTGGTTACAGCTGAGATAGACTTGGTATGACCTCTGCCTTCAAATCCAGCCCGAGTTACTAACAATTAGTTAATTGGTAAATTTCGTATATACCTAAAAGTTCGTAAAATGGCCTGCTGGTCTCCTTATAGGACATGAGATAATAAATTGGAGCTTAGACCCAGCACGCTTCTCCAATGCGGGTTCGCGGGCAATATAACCTGGACTGGATGGATTAAAAAACTAATCATTGGATGGTATGATTGGCAGACTTCACACACGCAGAGAATTAAGATAATTCTTAGGTATGCAAGTTTCCTCACAATTTTTTCCTTCACTGATTGAGACACGTGATATTTAATTTCTTAAAATGCACACAACTGAAAAGTTGGAGGTGCATGCCCCGGACCGGATTCGAACCCACACCCTCCGGAATCGGAGGCAGAGGTCATATCAACTGGGCTATTACGGCTCTCAATGATTCAGTTACGGTTGTTAAATTTAAAACGTTCTGTTCGGTTAGAACGACAAGTAGGTTATCGCAAACATTCAGCAGAGTTATACTCATAGGTACGGAGTTTACAAATTCCATTGTTCCCGAGGGTGGGTCGTGCGCAGATGCCGAGTGTAATGGCGCGGTATTTAGCCAGATACCGGGATGCCGGCACTTACACACAATCATGCCATCAAGCGCGACGTGGGAAGCATCTGCCGATCAGCGATTGAACTCCGCCTATATATAAAAGTGCATGTGATTTGTATGCGGGGAAATTGCTTTATTAAAAGGAAATTTGTAACCTACTATAGCCGACGCTCTGCGGTTTCATCCGCGTAATTCCTGTTCCCGTGGGGATACGGGAATTACGCGGATAATAAAATGGCTTTCTAGTGGTAAAAGAATTTTCAAAATCGGTTTAGTACATCCAGAAATTACCCTTTACAACACCGCAAACTTTACCTCTTTATAATATCTACTAGCGGACGCCCGCGACTTCGGCCGCGTGAAACTCGATGTAAACTTTCAACTACCCCTACCCTACCCTACCCATACCCTATCCCTACGATACCCCTACCCTACTCCTACCTAACTACTATTACTACTACAACTACTACTACGCTAACTAACAAACTTACAGTGTCACAATATTTCTTCGTTGAAAATAGAATCAAATAAAACCACTGTCTTCTAACTTTGGTATTTGGGCTTTGCGAGGCAAACGTTTTCATTGGTCAAGAGATTTAAGCGCGAATCAGCGAATGAGATGAGAGCTGTCATTTCCATTTACACAGATGAAAGAGTCATTTCGAATGCCATCCACAGATTAAAACACCCAAGAATCATGACGATAATTAAAAAAAACCTTTTACCAATGGAAAGCTACATTATCAGGCAGGGATTTAGGATATATTTTATCCTCGGATTCATTCGAGAATGCGAACTAAGCAGGTGAAACAGCGTGGTTCTGCTAGTATAATATACCTACTGCTACGTATATATAACAAAGCAGCAGTTTGTTTTGTTTTCTTTGCATGAATGTTTGTTTAAAGGTGCAGTGGTTATAAAAAATTACAACCTTCTTCCCTCACGCAGTGCCGAAAACAAATACGTTTACTGAAGTCGTCATCAACCCATATTCGGCTCACTGCTGAGCTCGAGTCTCCTCTCAGAATGAGAGGGGTTAGGCCAATAGTCCACCACGCTGGCCCAATGCGGATTGGCAGACTTCACACACGCAGAGAATTAAGATAATTCTCTAGTATGCAGGTTTCCTCACGATGTTTTCCTTCACCGATTGAGACGCGTGATATTTTAATTTCTTAAAATGCACACAACTGAAAAGTTGGAGGTGCATGCTCCGGACCGGATTCGAACCCACACCCTCCGGAATCGGAGGCAGAGTTCATATCCACTGGGCTATCACGGCTCAACGGCTTACTGAAGTACTTAATACATTTTACTGGTTATTTTATATGCATGTTCGAAATGAAATTGATACAGTTAGTTACACCTTTACTATTTAATGCCTTTTCATGCTTTCAACTTATAACAGAGTTTATATTTTATTAAAAATTTTCATGCGGTTTTCACTTTTAGATAGAGTGGTGAGGAAGGTTTTATACCCCAGGAATTTAAAAGAAATAAACAATTTGATTTGCACTATTTTTATACTCTGTTACATAACACACGATATACGAGTAATTAATCGTTCTCCACGAATGGGACGATCACTATACGCATGAGTTGTCTAAAAAAACCTATCAATTTAAATACATTTTGAACTGCGCAATTATTATCTGAGCCTAGGTTTTTTGTTGTGGTTTTAGCGACCATTTTGTCATGGGAAATGAACACTTAAGTCAATCGTAACAGGGCAGTGTACTGGTGTCGTTAATTGAGGAAATGTTTAAGGCTATACCAAGGCCATTAGATCGCCAAATGAAGGCAAAAAAGCGGAGGTCAAGGCACTTTACATGACTAAAAATTCCACTTCTAAAAACAAGAACAAAGAACAATACACCATTAATCCTATTACGTGTATTTTGATAAACTCCGATAAAAATGTATCAAAACCTTACTGCAATTAATAGTGTTTGATTAATGTGCTTTATGTTGATTACGAAGTATGAATAGTTGTTTTTTTTTTTCTAAAAATCGACGTAAGCGGTCATCTCACCGCTGGCTTCAGAATCGGAGCATCATGTTATGGAACTTGAGTATAAAAGAATGATTGCGAAGAATTCGGAGAAGGCTTTTAACGGGTTGCCCCATAGATGTCTCTTTGGAGAAAGTAAGAAAATAAATAATTACGCTCTGTTCAAAATGAACTATTTTTTTATATTCTTTATAAGTTAGCCCTTGACTACAATGTTACCTGATGGTAAGTGATGACGCAATCTAAGATGCATAGAATATACTGCCCATACCTCTTACGGTTTCTACGCGGCATCGTACCGGAACGCTACATTGCTTGGCGGTATGTCTTAGTCCGTAGGGTAATAACTGGTAACTATGGCCGATGCTTCGCACCAGACCCTAGACCAATTTAGAAAATATTAAATCCTAAGCTGACTAAATCCGTGCTGAGAATCGAACCCAGGACCTCTCTGTTGAGAACCAACTGCGGCAGAGAGATTATCGAATTGGTCAAATAAATCGGCCTGAATAACTTTCTCATACTTTGATTTACATTTTCAGTAACTTCGCATTTCTGCGGCTGAAACCGCAGTCTGCGGTGAACTTTAACGGCAATCTGCGGTTACCTTTAACCGCAGATCTTTGCTCGTAGTTCACTTTAATGAAGATTTGTCCAATTATTTTAATGGGCGACCTTCAAAAAGTTATTTTCTTTTGCCCAAGAAACAGTACTCTAAACATTTTACTGGTCTGAGGTATATTCGTATTTAGAATTTTAAACTTTTGCAAAACGAACTTTGTGCACTAGTGAATCACAATAAGTCGACCAGCTTTTACATATAATGGATACCTACTCAAATTCTTTCAGTGTTAGATAGCTCATTTATCGAGGAAGGCTAGCGACTATATATTATCCCCGTATTCCTATGGGAACGTGAACCACGCGGGTGAAACCGCGCGGCGTCAGCTAGTGTACTTATATCTGTCTACAACTTCAGTGGGGTGTCTTACGTCAAAATTCAGGCACCCCGCCTCACATAACCCTCTTTCTTCTTAAAGCTGAATTTTCCAAAATGTTTTATTACTGATTAGTGAACCTCTAAGCTATAAAATGAAACTACTGTCCACATATTAGCTCATACATTAATTATAGCGTTAATACATTCAAGTATATTGACTTGAACGTATCAATATTTATTTTGCGATGTACTTACATGTAAATACCTACTTTATATTCTCCCGCGTGTGCAAGACGAGTTGTCTCTCACACGACGCTTGTCAGCCTCCTTCAATGGACCACAAAAACGTGCATTCAAGGTTTTACCACACTAAACGGGTTACAGGAGATAATTACTTGCAAAATGTTAAAATTAATTAAAAAAAAATACAAGGAAATCGTATGATTAGACATATTATACCTATGTTGAAACCTTTCGAACGTTTTAGACTATAGAGCATGCTAAGCAAAGGAATAACTTTGTATAAAGTTTGTGCCGATGTGTTTGTTTGGCAAAGATCTCACCTGATACGCTGAAGATTTGGCTGAAATTTTGAATCGAGATATAATTAACACTGGATTAACACATAGGTTAGTTAAGCTGTTTTATTTATTGAGTAAAGTCGATACACGTCGCTAATATTCATATTTAAATTATTATATTATTATGAGAGAGGTGACAACCTAGTACATATGACCTCTGTCTTCGATTCAGAGGGCGTAGGTTCGTATCCGGTCCGGGGCATGCACCTCCAACTTTTCAGTTACGTGCATTTTAAGAAATTAAATATCACGTGTCTCAAACGTTGAAGGAAAAACATCGTGAGAAAACCTGCATACCTGAGAATTTTCTTAATTCACTACGTGTGTGAAGTCTGTCAATCCGCATTAAGCCAGCGTGGTGGACTATTAGCCTAACCCCTCTCATTCTGAGTGGAGAGTCGTGCTCAACCGTGAGCTGAAGATGGATTGTCAATGCTGAAATTATTATAAATAAGCGCCTAGTGTGGTAAGGACCCAATACATTGTATTATGCTCAAAACTCGATATCGCCTTGAGGACAAACTTGTGGCAACCCAAAGCGTAACCAACCAATGACGGACAGTCGCGAACACAATTGTTCGCGACGGTTCAACGTCCATACCTGATTGTTAAATTAAATCCTTCCTGCTAAAAGAAACCCGTATTTATAATTAAACAATCGGCACAAATCGTAAAGGGTACAGTCGTGACTAAATAAAATATTGTCTAATAGATTAATATCGTGGTACGTTAACTCTTGTTAGAACTATAAGTTTGCAGTTTTGTCAAATAGTAGAGGATCCCAATATAAGAAGACGTTAACCCATCTTTACGTTTACAGGATGAAAAGCTTTTTATATGAAACTAACTGACGCCGCGCGGTTTCACCCGCGTGGTTTCCTTTCCCGTAGGAATACGGGAATAAAATATATATTATAGCCTTCCTCGATAAATTGGCTATCTAAAACTGAAAGAATTTTTTAAATCGGACCAGTAGTTCCTGATATTAGCGCGTTCAATCAAACAAACTCTTCAGCTTTATAATATTAAGTATAGATGAAAATATATTCATTTGAATATTAAACAAACCAATAAATAAAAGAGTGTCCGACCTGCAAAGAGCAAGCAGCAAGAGTAATTCTTGGAATGATTTTAGCTTTTGTATTGCAAAGACTGCATTCCGGCATGTCATATCATAATCAAAGAAGCATATCGCCAAGTGGCTACTTATTCGATCACGATTCCAGAAAATATGCCTCACTTTTTGTCAACTGTACGCGGAGACACTCATAAGAGCGCCTAATTAATTAAATACAAATTAATCATTTTATATGACGATTTTTTGTTAATATTACGATAAATTTTATTATTATATTTGTAAATATTATATTTGTAATTTTGCTGTCACAAACTAAACTGTTTGTGGTGGTGTTTAATAATATTATTTTTAAACGACAACGTAAATTAATTAATAATGCTTGTAGTAGGTAAATGATTTTCTAAAATAGAATAAGATGGATTAACTTTTATTAATTAATATCGATATATTTCAGACCCTTATTCCATGTATTATGCGAAATTAATTTATATTAAATTTGATATGAGTCAACTACCCTATTGTGGAAAAGCTTAGAGGCCTTTGTCCTAAAGGAAAATCGGAAAACAACCGCACGAATGTATAAGACATAGCCGACGCCCCGCGGTTTCACCCGCGTAATTCCCGTTCAAGTGGGAGTACGGGGATAAAATATAGCACTCACACTCACGAATAACGCGGCTTCCTAGTGGTAAAAGAATTTTCAAAATCGGTTCAGTAGATCCAGAGATTACCCTTACAATACGACAATCTTCACCCCTTTACAATATTAGTATAGATAATAATAATAATAATAATAATATGCTGTCGGTCACGGCGGCTAATCTCATGGTGTGATTAACCATGTACGCAGGAGATTTTATAGTGCACAAGTGTGTGCGCAAGCACATGTGCACTCTCTCTTCCCTCACTCTCGAAATCCGATAGAACGGCAGACCGACACGACCGGTGAGAGATCAGGCGCAGGACCGACGGCTTTACGTGCTCTCCGAGGCAAGGGGGTGTACTAACGCCGCCAACTTCCCAACTCCAGGCTGCTATTAAGATTTTCCTTGTAAGAAAAACCAATAACCTATTTTTTTTGTTGGTCTAAACCGGGATTCGAACCCTGGACCTCATTGTCCGTAGCTGAACCAGCTAACCACGGCACCAATGAGGCAGTAGTAGGCACGATATCTATATCGTGTATATGTAACCGCATGCAGAAACCAAGATCACCGATCGAGTACTTATTGTGGTTACCTGGGCGTGGTACAGCACCGCACGTATGTATTCAACATTAAGGAGCCAGGGGTCACCGTAAACTGGCGTGGCGCTAACCGAACTTCATTCTCCAACAGAACCATTGTGAGAACCGGTTTACAAGAATCCGCCTTGCGTCAGTCAGCCACGTGTAAACATTTTAATTGATGATACGCGGAAGACAAAAATTCGAGATAGATATCTTTGTGTTATCGTTTTATGTCAATTTCTATTGACTGACGAACTTATCATATTCTGTAGAGCCTTCAATCAGTTAATTTGACACATATGATACCTATGTGATATCGTCATTAATAACCGATATTCGGCTCACTATTGAGCACCAGTCTCATCTCAGAATGAGAAGGTGTTAGGCCTTAGTCCATCACGCTGGCTCAGTGCGGATTGGCAGACTTCACACACGTAGAGAATTAAGAAAATTCTCAGGTATGCAGGTATTTTACGATGTTTTCCTTCACCGTTTGAGACAATGATTTTATATGGCCGATAAATTATTTATATTTAACAACATTGGCAACAAGTTATTTATATCCAGTTAGTCGTCAATCGTATTAAATTGAATGACATGAAAAAAACAAAAAGCCAAATCTTGTACAAAATCACTTCTCTTTAAGTGTTACCCGTACATGGGGCCCTACAATATTACCGTTTATATCTACATAAGAGTATGTACCTAGTATAAAAAAAATAAAGACGTGGAAATTTTGAAAATACTCCATATAAGAACACGTGACCGTGAAATATTTTTTTACTAATTTATTGTAATCACTTGAATTTACTAGATATGTCTAAAGCAATTAATAATTATTATTAATCTATGATTTTGGGAATAATGAATGAATGAAATATATTTTATTGTACACCAAAAAAAAAACAAGCAAGAAACTTAAAAACTAATGTACAATTGGCGACCTTATCGCTAATGAAGCGATCTCTTTCAGACAACCAATCGAAAAAGAGAAAATATATACAAGGAATAATAAACCTATGCGTTGGGACGAAAGTTTGTTACGCTTCACGCCACAACTACTGAAATGATTTTGGTGAAATTTTGTAAGACGCTAGAACTACATTACACTATTTTATATTTCGAAAAAATCCATGGTTGCCACGGGATTTGTAAAAACATAAAATCACACGCAGCCGTGATAGCCCAGTGGATATAACCTCTGCCTCCGATTCCGGAGGGTTTGGGTTCGAATCTGGTCCGGGGGCATGCACCTCCAACTTTTCAGTTGTGTGCATTTTAAGAAATTAAATATATCAAGTGTCTCAAACGGTGAAGGAACAACATCGTGAGGAACACTGCAGACCAGAGATTTTTCTTAATTCTCTCTGTGTGTGAAGTCTGCCAATCTGCATTGGGTCAGCGTTCTAAGAAGAGACTCGAGCTCAGCAGTGAGCCAAATATAGGTTGATAATGATGTTAGTAGGCAATAATAATCGTAAAATCGTACGAAGTTGCACTCACTCACAATTGAACTGTGCGTAAAAAACAAAATCTGTTTCAAGGACAACAGCTCTATTATGGCTGTAATTTCGGCTCAAATTACCATAATTATATCGGCGTGTATCAAAAAATAAAATATTTTATCTCTCCTATTTTATTCTGGTTCGCACAGTTGATACTTATAATAAATCTGTAGAGAAGTCAATTCTGTACATGAAATTTATTTCCAAAATAACTAACAGGGGGATTAGTGATACTGATGCAAAAAATGAAATCAGAAAAATTTTCGTCTGTCTGTCTGTATGTTCGTTATAGAAACTAAAACTACTCGACGGATTTTAACGAGACTTGGTACAATTATTCTTCATACTCCTTGGTAGGTTATAGTATACTTTTCATCACGCTACGATTAATAGGAGCAGAGCAGTGAAGGGAAATGTTGGGAAAACGGGAGAAGTTACTCCATTTTTACAGCGATACTACTGTAAGGGCTGGATTAAAGAGGTCTAAGGGCGGACAAAGTCGCGGGCGTCCGCTAGTTTTAAATATTATAGGTAATTAGCCAAATCGGTTCAGTAGTCGCGACTTTAAATAGTAACAAACATCCACTACAATAGTAACCAACGTCCCGCGGTTTCATCCGTGTAGTTTCAGTTCCCATTAGAAAACGGGGATAAAATATAGCCTATAACACTAACAAATAACGTGGCTTTCTAATGTTAAAAGAATTTTGGTAATCGGTTCAGTAGATCCAACCGAATTACTACACTATTTACTATATTGGTCTTTACTATCAACCTATTAAAATAAACGTGAAATCAATTGAAAAATGTCATCAACCTAGTGTATGATATCTACCAGTAAGCACCGGATGACATTTGTTACATAGAATCTCAATTTCGTATATGTCAACTGACATACGTCAAAGTTAGTGAATTAGACTGCAGGGATTAGGTATTACCCCTACAGCACAAACTTTATCTTCCTACAGTATTAGTATAGACTAGCGGACGCCCGCGACTTCGTCCCTACTACTGCCCTACCCTACTCCCACTCTACAGTCTACCATACAGAGGATGAGCAGTAACTCAACCCTACCCCTACCGTAGAAAGACAGACAGACAGACAAAAACTTTACTGATTACATTTTCGGCATCAGTATCGATCACTAATCACCCCATATAGATATTTTGGGAATATATCTCATGTACAGAATTGACCTCTCTACAGATTTATTATAAGTATAGAAGATTAGTAGGAAGTAGCATAGTGATTTGTTATTAACTAAACGAGTTGTGAAACAATACTTCTGTACTTGTTGTAAACAACTTGTCAGAGCTCTTGTAATTAGTTGCTAACCAAATTGCTAACAACCATTTTGTGCATTGTCATTCTCCGGGCGGACATTCTGTTCGTTAAGTATTTGGTCGGAGCCGACTTACAAATTCGCAGGTTATATGCTGAGGTTATATGTATACATTTGCCTTAATATTTTATATCGGCCAAGTTCTAACTAGTATAATAAATGATTATGTGAGTTTGATTGCCTGTTTGTTATTCTTTATCGGTTAAACCAGTAAACCGATTTTAAAAATTATTTCACATCTAGATAACCACATTATCAGCGAGGAACATGGGCTGTATTTTATTCCCGTATTTCCATAGGAACGGAAACTACGCGGGTGAATCCGCGATGGGTCCGCTAGTATAATATTTTGAAATTATATAGGTACAAGCAAAGATATTTTATTATTAGACATGTTACTAACGTGTCGAAAATGAGACGAACAAGTGTGGCTATTATTTGTCTTAATTTCATTAAGACAAATAATATGTAAACAAATAATCTATACTAATATAATAAAGCTGAAGAGTTTGTTTGTTTGTTTGTTTGTTTGATTGAACGCGCTAATCTCAGGAACTACAGGTCCGATTTGAAAAATTCTTTCTGTGTTAGATAGCCCATTTATCGAGGAAGGCTATAGGCTATATATTATCCCCATATTCCTACGGGAACGGGAACGGGAATCACGCGGGTAAAACCGCGCGGCGTCAGCTAGTACCTAATACAATAAACACAAAATTGTGTACTCAGTGGAGTAGCAGAGGGCCTAGTGACAGTTTGATACTGTTACTGTCACGTAACGTAAACGCGAATTTCTAAGGAATTGAAACAGCACCATCTACTGCACAACTGTCTCAATTCCATATAAATTTGCGTAAACGTCAATGTGATAATACAACGTGATATAACGTCAAACGTCAGTATGAAAATATTGAAAACTACCACTAGGCACACTGCATTCGAATCACATTTTGCGGTGATTTTGTATACATGTCACATATCTAATAATAGAAAATCTTTGTCCACTGGGCTATTACGGCTCTATAATATGTAGTGTTTTGTAAATAATTTGCATGAACTTTAACGTTTCAACTATCATTCATGAGATTACTTCCCTGGCAATAGGGTACAAGCAGTTGTTGACATGAATACCGTACTTGATTTATTTGTGACTGCGATACAATCTTCTAATATTACAACTATGAACCGAGTGCCCGCCACACAATGATGTACTTAACATTTAGATTGAAGATAACAAATATCTCTAAACATTTAATAATGTAATCATCCACGTAATAGCTGTAATTTTATACTATTAACATGAATGTAATGGACAATTTATGGGACTTGAGTACTAATCTCACTTTTACGGGCCATTTTTATGTTATAATAAAATATTGTTCTTGCTATTTTATTATCTACAATAACATCTGCCTCGGGCGTAGAGAAATCTATGCTAACAGAACAACGGATTGTTTAGTCGATAACATGAAATAATTATACATACGAGTACTGATATGACCTCTGCCTTCGATTCGGAGGGCGGAACTTTTTAGTTTCAATCTCAAACGGTTAAGGAAACCACCATGAGGAAACCTGCGTACCTGAAAATTTTCTTAACTCTCTTAAAAGTCTGCCAATGCGCGTTTTCCCCCCCTCATTTTGAAAAGACTCGTACTCAACAGTGAGCCGAATATGGGTTGTTAATGATGATGATACGAATACGAGTATTTCTGTGATTTATTAAGTACACAGGCAGATATCGACGTCAAACTTAAAACACCCCTCTTTTTGCGTTGAGGGTTGAGGGTTAAATCACTCTAGCCGTAGAAGTAGTGTTTAGGAATGTATTAAGTAGTCTAAGGGATGGAAATCTTTTCCCTTATACCCATATAAAGTTATATATTACTCTGGATTTGAGGTTTAATGCACTTTATAACACAAAGATATTTAATAAAAAATGTAAATTATTATTATTTATTTAAACGGGTACATACCACGATAAACGACGAGATTTTTAATGTCAATATTTCGACCCAGTTGCATGGTGCATTACTTGATTAAGCTCCTCAGCGAAGAGAGGAGCTAGCTCAATCTCGTTTTTCTTCTCTCGATTGCCTATTCAATACTACGAACGTCGAACAGTGCTCCATTTCTATTTAAGGCAACCCATCAAAATACCTTGAACTTTTTATAATTTTCAAAATTAGGTAAACAATAAACAATTATGATGTCTAATCGTAATTCGGACACGCATTGTAAAATCCAGTTTTCTATCTATACTAATATTATAAAGCTGAAGAGTTTGTTTGTTTGATTGAACGCGCTAATCTCAGGAACTACAGGTCCGATTTGAAAAATTCTTTCAGTGTTAGATAGCCCATTTATCGATAATGGCTATAGGCTATATATTATCCGCGTATTCCTACCGGAACGGGAACCACGCGGGTGAAACCGCGCGGCGTCAGTTAGTTTATACATAAACTCAAGAACATTCTACAACCAGATATTATAGGGTATTCTCATTATCGTAGTTTGCGACTCATATAGCACTCACCGGTCGAGCCTCGAGCGCATTGGGGCATGCAATAATACCCACCTAAATCTGTCAACCGCCAAATTACAGCCAAGTGATTTGTAGAGGGCATATTACCAGTGGACTTCGAATGCGTGCACCATGAAGATGAATTTCATCATCATTATCAGTATCAGACTAATTACATAAGGACTAGACTCGCATCCAAATTCACGAACAAAATTGTGTGTAATTTCTTAAGGAAAATGGGATTAGATATTTTATATTATTTAGGCAACGATATTTTATAACGAGATCTCAGACTAAATACATAAGGACTAGTATCGCACCCAAATTCACGAACAAAATTTTCTGCCATTTTCTAAGGAAAACGAGCTTAGATTTCATACATGTCTTATACTAAACTAGCAGTTTTTGTTCGTTTTTTACACCATTTAAGTACACAAAAAGGTATTTTTACGGAGGTTTTTAACTGACGGACACGATTGAAAACTATGAAACATCGATTCTATAGAGACAGTGTTTATAATCGCATAAGATCGTTGATCATATACTTTGACAGAAAAATAATGTCTTGTGAGGCAGGTCTATATCTAATTAGTCTGAGACCGAGATAGGGCACTATCACATCAAAACTGTGACGGACATATGTGCATTGGTCTTAATTTCATTTAGTCACTTATTAAACAATGAAAGTTATTTAAACAAATAATACCAAAATATCGTTTAATTTAAATTTTAATTTTCGAGGTATATATTTTATTGTTATTTATTATTTATGTAGTATATATTAATATAATATATATATTTTTCTAGTTGTAATATATTATGTAATACATATGTAAATTTTAATATTATATTTACGTATATATTACTATATTATATTTATTTAATTATTTATATATATAATTACATAGTGCACCTTCCCGCTCTTTCTTCGCAAGTTCTCTCGTCAGGGGTTGCCTGGTAGAGATTATATTATATAGATTATAGTAATAAGGCCGCCTTTGCATGCTAAGTTTAATTTATCTTTTTAATGTTTTAATTTAAAATTGTATTTTTGTGTGCAATAAAGTATTTCTTCTTCTTCTTGATCTTCTAAATATTATGTACAATTTCGAGTTGTTGAGTTGTGTGTTTAGGAAGTGTAAAAACCATTATACATATAAATAAATACAAAATGTAAGTAAACACAAAATTATGCATGTACGCACATTTTATTCTAATATTTTTACGACAGTGACTTTATCTTGAATACTATTGTAATATGTAGTAACTTCGTAAATAACAGTATAAAAATTACGAAAACAATTGAGCAGGTGTACCTATTAGTCTATAAATTCCAAAAATGAAATAATACTAAAACACGCGTATTGGCATTTACCATTTTATTTTCCGTAAACGGCGTCTTAAAAACTTATAGCAACTCTCTTTATAAGAGCCGTGATAGCCCAGTGGATATGACCTCTGCCTCCAATTTCGGAGGGCGTGGGTTCGAAACCGGTCCGGGGCATGCACCTCCAACTTTTCAGTTGTGTACATTTTAAGAAATTAAATATCACGTCTCAAACGGTGTAGGAAAAACATCGAGAGGAAACCTGGACACTGGAGAATTTTCATAATTCTCTGCTTGTGCGAAGTCTGCTAATCCGCATTGGGCCAACGTGGTGGACTAATGGCCTAACCCCTCTCATTCTGAGAGGAGACTCGAGCTCAGCAGTGAGCCGTATATGGGTTGTTAATGATTATGATGAACCCTTTTTTTGGAAGCGGGACTTAAAATAATTAATCTCGGGAATTTATGTGATAACATAGCTCGAATTTACTGCCAAATTCTAGTTAAGGAATAGTTAGACCAAATGCTTCAATGCAGTGAGGCAGGTAACACTTGTAAATCTCTATCATCCGCTAAATTCCAACCGACTGGGCTTTAGTCTATTGACTGTAGAGGAAGATATGTTCTCAAGAGCGCTTGTGTAAGTAGGTACTAGATAGGTATCTATACTAATATAATGAAGCTGAAGAGTTTGTTTGTTTGTTTGATTGAACGCGCTAATTTCAGGATCTTTTGGTCCGATTTAAAAAATTCTTTCTGTGTTAGATAGCCCATTTATCGAGGAAGGCTATAGGCTATATATTATCCCCATATTCCTACGGAAACGGGAATTCAAATTTCGTTTATGTCAATTACGCTTAGTTTACAAGCACTTTTGAAAAGTCAAGTTATGTCATGATTTGATGGTGGAAATTAAAGTCGAAAACTAATTAAAGTTACGAGGGTACCAAATGCGCCTCGGTCCGAGAAGAACCCACAACAAACTCAGCAAAGGTTTATTTTTTTTTGTTTACCACCATTTTACAAACTTACTTATCTAGAACAAAGCACATAATCGTATAGTGCAGTTCAACACCGAACGTGACCAAGCTGTTTTATCATCTACTAGCGGACGCCCGCGACTTCGTCCACGTGCAAATTAATGTAAATTTCGCCACTTTAGGGGTTGAATTTTACTGGGCTCTAGTCCATTATTGACTGTAGAGGAAGATATGTTCTCAAGTGCGCTAGTTATATAGTAGGTACTCCACTACTAGGTAGGTATTCATACATACTAGGTAGGTTTACATAGGTCTACTCAATGGTACTCATAGGGAGGTAAATCAGCAAATTATTGACGGCAACGTAGTTTGCAATTCAAACACCACTCAAACATATTAAAGCCAGTGAAACATGCTCAACAGTAAATCTGTCAAACGCCAAATTACAACCGACTGCGCAGAGCGGACAAACGAATGGACATCGCATGCATACGACATGAACGTTGAACATCACAACTTTGATCAGCATTCCATAGAGGCACGAGACATTGCGTCGTCATTTAATTTATTGTTTCTTTCCATTTCTACTTTCATTCACAATAGGGTTTATAATGATTTATTTATTTTGCTGTCATCCGCAAAAAGTCAACGAACCCATGCGACGACGTCACCCAGGTCCGACAAAATACTCTCTACGTACGTTTCATCCCGAAACCGGAGCATCCTCAGGAGATGTTGACTCTATAACGTGCAATTGCATCGTTTCGTCGACTTATATAATCATGATGAACTTCCGCAAAGTAACGTATGCTTCTATCCACAATAGGATAGTTGCCTCATATCAAATTTATTATGAACAATTTTATTTTCGAATAGTATATGGAATAAGAGTCCGAAATGTATCGATATTAATTAATAAAACTTAAGGATTGCATATAAAGCTTAATTTAAAAAGTCTAAAACGCTGTCGTCCATTTTGTGACGTCACAATGTCACTTAATGTACTAAACGTCAAACTAATTGTTAACTAATATTTTTGTCAAACGCTCCGTTTGTAATGGATTTCATAAAGTGACGTCATGAAACATTTGAAATATCATGGCCGACAGGCGTATTGGCTCGTATTGTTAAAAACATATTTAAAATCTTTGAATTTTGAGACGTGATTACATTTTTTTTCATGTAACTGGACCAACGAGGAAGTCACACATGTAGATATATATCATCATCATTAACAACCCATATTCGGCTCACTGTTGAGCTCGAGTCTCCTCTCAGTTAAGAGATTAGGCGGGGTTATAGGCTTACGAGTAGAGACACGTGATATTTAATTTCTTAAGATGCACATAACTGTATAGTTGGAGGTGCATACCCTGGACCGGATTTACAAATCATCATCATCATCATCATATCAGCCGATGGACGTCCACTGCAGGACATAGGCCTTTTGTAGGGACTTCCAAACATCACGATACTGAGCCACCTGCATCCAGCGAATCGAAGCGATTTACAAATACATATAATTGTATAAACATAGAGCCTCTAACCATTGAACGAATTACATTGGAATTTAACACTCAGATGACATCCATCCGAGGAGAGAGACATCCGGTAAGAAAGGATTTTCCTAAATTCCAAACAGTAAAAACTGGCAAATGCATTGATGACGCAGGCATCAGCTAGTCTACTAAATAGTATATATACAGTACTTATCGTACTGTGACTGTCAGTATAATTTAAACAGTGAAAAATAAGCTTTATTTATTAAGCAGCTTTCACACATGAATGGCAATGGAATACATAATTATCGGCAACATAATTATTTAAATCGCATTTAAAAAGTTAACTCGCGCAAATTGTTTTAATTAATTAATAAAATTGCGTAATGAAAATGTACGCTGCACGCGCTAGTTCGGGATAACGAGCGGAACAGTCGCGCCGGCGAATATTTAATTATGGACCAACGCGCGTGACTACATTGTTCTATATTACAAAAAATATGTAGTACTAGCCGACGCCCGCGACTTCGTCCGCGTGAAACTCGATGTGCGTTGAAACTTTCAACTACACCTATCCTACCCCTACCCTACCCCTAGCCTATCCCTACCCCTACCCTACTCCTACCTACCCCTACCCTACTTTTCTGGTTGATGTTTTACACCTTGTGCCCGAAAAACCCAAATATCTTACGGAACCCTATTTTTTTCCAAAATAAAATTTAGCCTATGTTACTTGTGGATAATGTAGCTTTCGAATGGTGAAAGAATTTTTAAAATCGGTCCAGTAGTTTTTGAGCCTATTCATTACAATCAAACAAACAAACAAACAAACAAAGTTTTCCTCTTTATAATATTAGTATAGAAGTATAGACAAACTGAAATATTTAACGCTATATTATATTACTAGCTGACGCCGCGCGGTTTCACCCGCATGGTTCCCGTTCCCGTATGAATACGGGGATAAAATGAAGTCTATAGCTTTCGTCGATAGATGGGCTATCTAACACTGAAATAATTTTGGATAGAAGCAGGCGTTACTTTGCGGAAGTTCATCATGATTATATAATGATTTATTTATTTTGCTATCATCCGCGAAAAGTCGACGAACCCATGCGACAACGTCACCCAGGTCCGACAAAATACTCTCTACGTACGTGCAATTGCACGTTGTAGAGTCAACATCTCCTGAGGATGCTCCGGTTTCGGGGTGAAAGGTACGTAGACAGTATTTTGTCGGACCTGGGTGACGTTGTCGCATGGGTTCGTCGACTTTTCGCGGATGATAGCAAAATAAATAAATCATTATAAAATACTGAAAGAATTTTTCAAATCGAACCAGTAGCATATGTTTTCTGTGCCAGTAGTTCCTGAGATTAGCGCTTTCAAACAAACAGATTTTCCTATTACCTCTTTATAGACGTAATTAATACCCACCCATACATAATTTCATCTTTCTAGTTTTAACATAGGTACTCTGAGTTATCTTACTAACAACTTTATCTTTTTAATTAACAACGGAATAAGTATGAATATTTTCGATTACCAAATCGATGTTTAAGTTGGTCGACTATTTAAATACCAAATGCTACTTGTAGTATAGTTTTCCTTGTAATTTCATTATATATCCTATTCTCGTAAATTTTTCATGTATCCATAAATAACCGTTTAGCCGGTAGAGGGTGGGGACACTTGACTCTAACAAAATTAGCTCTTAAAAGCTAAATATTTTACACACGGATCCCTAAATCGAAATATGGTAGAAGATTCCCTCATCTCTTTTAAAGACCTATTCAACGATACCCCTCACAATTAAATAAACAAGTAAAAAAAATCCTTGCTTTACATGTAGGGAAGGTACCCTAAAAAAATATATTTTTCAAGATTCTATTGCACGACTTTGTTCATATTTTTAATGAACATACTTATGCTAATTTACAGCTTTCTAATAGTCTGCGGTAAGAGACGAACGGACGGACAAACGGACATGGCGAAACTATAAGGCTCTTTTGTGAACTACGGAACCCTAAAAAGAGCTTTGAAACATGAGCGAAGCCGCAGTCAATAGTAATACACATAAAAGTAATAAAAACGTTACGCATACTCCAGTAGACTCAGCCAATAATGTTATTAAATCCACCGGCTCTGCTAATAACAGCTAATGTAATCGAATATTCGCCGATAAAGCGATCAACCGCGAGGTATCCTTGACAATATTCGCTCAAGTGTTGAACAAGGTCCTTTCGCAGTAATTTAATAGAGAAAGATCATTACCTCGAATGAATACGAGTATTCATTACATTCTCACTCGAATAAGTTGAAAACAAAAATTAAATTTTTGTTTACTCGGTTTCAAGTTAGCGTTTGACTGCGATCTCGACGTGGAAAGGTTAAGTTGAAGGTTCAAAGTTAAGAAACAGTTAGAAGTTAACAGTTATAAGAGACTTTTGTGAATTCGAACGGCTTTTTTATACAATTGCATTCGAATTTTGTATTTTAAAACAACAAAAATATAGAAACATTTCTTCTTCAGGTTAAGCCTTCGTCGTTATCAATCCAGAATCGGCTCACTGCTGAGCTCGAGCCTCCTCTCAGAATGATTGAGTTAAATCAATAGTCCACCATGCTGATCCAATGCGGATTGGCAGACTTCACACCCGCAGAGAATTAAAAAAATTCTGAGGTAAACCTTAACTTGCCTTAACTATTACCTTATATATTTTTATCACATCGCATAAAATCCACCTTGATTAACATTTCAAGCTATTTCTCTTTAAAATTCATGAGATTTTGAAATTTTTCTATGATACTTACGAAAGAACGTAGAAATTCTCATCCTTTAAGAGTGAAACTATAAATGTAGATGCGAAATAACTCCTTTATCCTTTGATAAGTTTATGTAGGTAGTTAAATAAATTTTTCCGAATCAATATTCCTTATGCTTGTGTTGCCTCCAAGTTATTTCGACAGACGATGTTTATTCTAATCGAAATCAACATTGCACATCTGCAAGGCTTGTTTTTGGAATACCAATTGAGTGTTCTGACAGACTCGTTTATACATCAAGCGCAAATCTTTGTTCAAATAACATTGTCTTTGATGGTACCCAATGGTACCTAGTTACGTAAAACACGGGTAATAAAAATCGCATAGACATAAACATGTAAATACTCGTAGATGACGTTATGAGTGTTTTGTTAAGATTTGATTACTGGATTTAAACTTCTAAACTCCTCTATTTTACTGGTTTTGGACTATAGAACATGTATGTGGGACATTCGAAAAATAACACATTACCCAACCTCAAATTCAAAAATATTTTAGGTAATAAAAAACTTTTCAGAAGTGCTTATCCGTTATATTAGTCTAATTGCATTAAAATATGGGTGCTGTTTTATATCCATTAACTGGTTTTATGACTGCAAATTAAATGGCATACATTGTATGGGCTTAGGATATCCTTTCACTTTCTTGTAATTGTAAAAA
This sequence comes from Bicyclus anynana, assembly GCF_947172395.1. NCBI lineage: Eukaryota > Metazoa > Arthropoda > Insecta > Lepidoptera > Nymphalidae > Bicyclus > Bicyclus anynana. The sequence continues at coordinate 10,062,141 of NC_069098.1, forward strand.
TCTTCAATGCATAATTAAAATATAATAATAAATAATTAGTGTCACCTAGCAAAATGTTCCCTACACGCGAATCAAACGTATTCTTGGACATATTACAATAACTTTAGAAATCGTTGATGTACAATGATTATTCTTATTTTACCTCATTACTGACAATACTTTAAACATTTTGTCTGGCATATACATTTACAAAATCATCGCTGTTTTATTCAATCTAAAAATTGCTTTATTGATGACAAAAAGTTGTTGAAATTACGGCAAATACTGACATGGTAAGCATCGAGGCCGTGTACAATATCATTTACATTGCACCAGGGTGACAATAAGTTGATATATGTATATGTGAGACAATCTTTATATTGTTTCGCCTATCTTCTAAATAACTAGATTTTTATTTTATATTTTATTTTAGATCGGTAGGCTCTGATAGTATTGAAATTAAAAAAAACTTAAGCACGATTAGACCATGTGAGCCAGCCCTGCCTAAGCCTATAGGTACTATCCGGCCTCTACGGAATTATTAACAACTTGTTTATTTGAGTACAAAAGCTATTGATTTATTTTGTGTAGAAAATAATAGCTATTATTATTATTATTATCGACTAATGTATTTTTTGGATTTTATTAAGACAAATTACATTTTGAAGAATAATTAAAGTACAAATTCTAAATGTATTTATTATATTACGTATACCTATATAATTTTTCAAGAGTCTGATTATCTTACATATTTTTTTTTTACAATCCGACGTTCAAAGCGGCTAATTTTTGGTAGTGCTGCTTTAAACAAAAAACAAACTCTTCCGCTTATAATATATATTAATATAAATAGATTTAGGTAACATAAGCCCAATGCCTGAATCAAAACGATAATTTTGAATAATTTAATTGATTAAAAAAAAAATTCGATAACATGAACTTTTGTGGTTACCCCAGCACTGTCAAAGCCAGACAAAGATCGAGTTACTTCTTGCGGGTAACACCCTAAGTATAAAAATAATATAAAAATACTTACATTAAATTGCAATTATTATTTTCCGCACGAGGACTCCACGTCACAATACATACCGTCACCTATTTTATTAAACGACATGTTGTTTGTTTCTAAAAATCTACTCGCGATCAATTAGTGCCAATCAAGATCAAGTAATCAATTTATTGGCATTCTTAATACAAAAATGTAGTCTTGGCCTTGTCATGACAGAAGTATGGTTCTGGCCCGAACAATTTTAGGCCGGAGACCTTTTAAAAAAATGAGCTTACACATTCCTTGATTCACTTAGAAAAGTGAAAGATCACTTGAAACTTTAAATTTAATGATAATTAAATTATTAAATACATATGTACACATCGTCACACATATTATATATCGTCATAATATTTTTTTTTCTTTAGGTACTACTATCTCACCTGATGGTAAGTGATGATGCAATCTAAGATGGAAACGGGCTGACTTATTAGGAGGAGGATGAAAATCGACACCCCTTTTGGTTTCTACACGACATCGTACTGGAACTCTAAATCGCTTAGCGGTACGACTTTGCCGGTAGGTTGGTAACTAGCCACGATCCAAGCCTCCCACCAGCCAGACCTGGACCAATTAAGAAAACCTCAATCGGTTCAGCCGGGAATCAAATATATTATTTAAATAAGTATCCATGAAGGATATTTTCGTAATTCGCCATCAGGGCAAGCTTAAAAATCCTTACATATTCGTATCCTCGAAAACTAGCATGTACATCTACATGTACAAGTGGCGCCGTATTGTCTGACAATTACCAACTGTGTTGACTTTTTTTTTACATTTTATATAGGCGAGCGCTTGGCTGCAATTATGCTTGACAGTAAGCGATGATGTAGCCTGTGGTGGGACGCGCTTGCCTCGAAGATGCCTATTCACTCTTGACTAGAATATACCCATGTTCATCGATCGTGAATCGTTAGATGGCCCCGAAGCGTCGCGGAATTGTCATTCGTTTTGCAAATACATATCTACCCATGGAAAGTAGCAACTTTCCTCTTAATTCGTGTTGCGGCTTGCGGCGTGTGTTTTTACATTTCCAAAATGAACACGAAGGCATAATTTAGGCATTAAACAAGAAAAAAACAGTAAAATATTGTTTTAAGTCCACGTCCACTCACAGCATGCGCTCGTTGCGTACTTAAATAAGATGTGCGTTCTTTAATATGTAGGGGCCCATATAACGATTTATATCGATGCCCATGTAGGTGGTAGGAAAAACGGAAACAGGAAGGGCATTCCATGACCTCGCAGTGCGGATCAGGAACGAAGAACCGAAACGCTTCGTACGTGTCCATGGTACATTACGCAGACTATTCAACCGCAAGAGCTTTGAAATACGAGTTTGATTGAACAAATAACTAACAAAACTTTTCCAGTGACTTAAACGACTGGTTTCCAACTATGCAATAAGTTGATAATCAAACCACTTAATACCTTCTAAAACTTTCTACCCCACAGGTCAAATGGCGGAAGAATCTACTCTGACAATAAAAAACCAGAAACACAACGAACATAATATTTTTTTCGCCCACGTACTAATAACCGCACCTTGTTAAATTTATAAACTCGAATAATACGGTAGTTAACGCCATTATCATAAAATAACAATGCATAGATTATTCCATACAAATATTTGAAATAGTTAAAAATAAATGTTAACGACTTGGGTTTTTGTGGATCCGCCTATGTTTTTTAGAATATTTATTACGCTATAAAGTATGTAACACCCCATTATATATTTTATTATACAAGTCTTTGTTATAAGTAGAGATAATTTTCATTTTTGTAGCTCAACTTTTGGCCCTCTTTTACATATGTTACCACTACCAATGAAGTCTATACATATATTACACTAAATCACAAAGAAATTAATTATACAAATTACGTTTAAAAAGCAAACGCACCTCGCATATTGTATATTAAGTAAAAGAATACAATAGGAAACTTAAGCTAAATTATTCTAATAACTACGGGTATAAGAATCATGTCCACGTGGAATACTTGCCAAAATGTAAAAAATATATGTTAAGAAGACTATTTTAATATTTTATAGAAGTAAAATTTTAAGAAATTAAATATCACTTCTCAAACAGTAAAGAAAAAACATCGAGGAAACCTGCATACCTGAGAATTTTCTTAATTCTCTGTGTGTGAAGTCTGCCATTGGGTCAGCGTGGCGAGCTATGGCCTAATTCTGAGAGGAGACTCGTGCTAAATAGTAAGCCGAATATGGGTTGTTAATGATGATGGGAAGTAAATGACATTTAATAAAAACAAGAATAAAGAATATAAGGATCCAGATAATACCCCTACAACCTCATAAGTTGTTTTAGTATAGTATGTTTTAGTATCGTGTTAATAACTCTATATATTAACTTGAAAAAACACAGTTACTAATCTTGAAATCACTGACAAACACTTGAATTTTTTAAAATGTATTTATTTCATCTGGTTTTGATGTTTCGCTAGCTTAATCCTATTTCACAATAACAATGAAGATCAGCAAAGATCTAACGGCATTTGCGTTATGTAACAAAGGAATCGCAAGCAGTGAGAGCATTATGACCTTTGGGTACGTCTGAGGAACATGGACACTTTCTATACCGTACCGTTTTTGAGCTGACAACGAAAATTGACGTTACAAAAGGAGAAACTGTATGTTTCCTGTCACAAACACTGTGTAACTTTTATTTCAACGTCATCATCAAACCTATTTATTTTTATACCTTGCTAACTGACGCCCGACGTTTTCACCCGCGTAGTTCTTGTTTCCGTGAGAATACGGAGATAAAATATAGCCTAAGATAATCACAAATAACGTGGCTTTCAAGTGGTAAAAGAATTTTCTAAATCGGTTTAGTAGATTCAAAGATTACCCACAACAATACCACAAACTTTACCTCTTTATAATATGGGTATAAATGTATAATTACAGCTATCTTAGTACCCATAATACAAGCTATAGCCTTACTTTGGGAATATATGGCTATGTAGGTACGTGTTGTCCAAAAATATTTATTTATTTACTAGCGGACGCTCGCTACTTCGTACGGTGAAATTCAGTATTTCACAAATCCCGCGGGAAACATGGGAGAGAAAGTAGCCTATAAGTACGTTGCTCATTAACCTCCTCTATCTTTCAGTAAATGTCCTATTAAAATCGGTCCAGCCGTTCCAAAGATTAGCCCGTACAAAAAGATAGACAAAGAGTGGTTGTGTTTTAGTATCGTGTAAATAACTCTATACATTTGAAAAAAACACAGTTACCTATCTCAAAATCACAGACAGACACTTAATTTTTTTTTATATGTATTTCATCTGATTTTGAAGTTTGCCCAACCTGGTTTAGCTCCTAGAGGAGAACGATCAATTTATGTTTAAAGCCTCAATTGCGGTTGCGGTTGGACTTGAATCCAGTCAAGATCCCAAGAATTCAAAGTTCATGTTCAAATCGCTGGATGTTGGCGGCTCGAGGCCATTGTGTTAGGAAACCCATGCAAAAAGCTTACGCTACGAGTATGTCCAGCAGTGGACGTCCATGATTTTGATGACGTTCAAATCTAAATTTTTTTTTATACTCTACCAGTTAGCCCTTGACTGCAATCTCACCTGATGTTAAGTGAGGATGCGATCTAAGATGGTAGCGGGCTAACTTGTAAGGAGTAGGATAAAATCCACACTCCTTTCGGTTTCTACACGACATCGTACCGGAACTCTAAATTGCTTGGCGGCACGTCTTTGTCGGTAGGGTGGTAACAAGCCACACCCGAAGTCTCCCACCAGCCAGACCTGGACCAATTAAGAAAACCTCAATCGAACCCAGGACCTCCGTCTTGTATATCCACCGCGCATACCACTGCGCCACGGAGGCCGTCAAAATTCGTTGTATGTTATTGGACCTATTTGTCAAATAGGCGAATAAAGACAAATTTTTCACCAGCATCTAATACAATAACGAAAATTTATTTTAGTACAGTGAATCAAGGTTTTCACCTCCGATTTCGTTGAACTTCCATCGATTTTCATGAAATTTGGTGAGTAGGTGGATACCTAGGATTCAAAAGTCGAAGGTTGCAGCTGATTTTTGTCTTCATTGACTGTGCTATTTATTTATAGAATAGCCAAGTAAAGTGCCACCGTAACGCTTAGGCGTAATAAATAATTCCTTATGTAGTGTCGGATCGTACTCTGTTGCTAAAATTAGGGGAATTAATCTCTACTGGAACGTCGCATTAATATTATAAGTAATAATCCAATCGGTTTAGTAACAGCGTTTAGTAGGCAATTGAATACAAGGCCACATGGCAGACTTAAAAAAATAATCGCATATTTACTGCTTTTTAACTTCCTCTGGCAAATTTTGGATTGTGGCAAAGAGCGAACAATGTAGATAGGCAAATAACTCAGTTTTGAGAAAATACATCATTTCAGAGAGTCCTTTAAACAACGGACCACCTGTGGTTTTTACCGCGTAGTTCCCGTTCCCGTAAAAATCCCGTAACTGGGATAAATACAACTAACTTACTCGAAGATGATGTAGATTACTATTGGTGGAAGAATTTTTAATATCGGTCCAGCTGTTTCGGATCGTATTCGCTACAAACAAACAAATGAAAAATTTTTCCAGTTTATATTATTGGTGTAGTCTGTAAATACGTTATTCACTTTCGAATTCAAAAATCATATTCATCGATAGACAGATCTCTGTCGAGTAGCAAAAGACCTATCCTATATCGATGTAGGTCATAGTACTCTACCTTTCAAATAATAGGCATTATCACAGAACAGACAACGCTAAAAGCTAACGCTTTTAGCAATAGAAGTAGCGTACGCGTACACCCGGATTTGCGGAACATAGCAAGCATGTCCGCGCATGTACTAACAGTCTTGTTTTGATCTGTGACTAAAGGAATAAATAATATTCAACTCTAAAATAAGGATGACATATTTAATTTTTCACTAAATATTAAACAGCAATTTAGGCCACGCCCCTGGGTAGGCTGGTTTCAATACAAAGAATTGACACTTTATAAATCTAGTAACCTCTTATATCTGTGGGCATTATTTAGGTACAGTTCGAAGTATCAAGTAACAACCAAAGAGTGAGACATCACAATCCAAAACTTCGAACCAATAGCTACCCAACTGTACAATCTTAACACTAACAAGATCTCCATAGCAAATCTTCAAATGCAGTCCTATTCTGTAATCCGAAAAGACCTAGACTCACTTGTAAAGTTGTATCATATTGAAACGAAGAATATTGATTTATACAGGGTGCACGGAAGTATTTCCCATAACTCTATGGTTATATTCTTTAAGGAAAATTAATTAAAAATGACTAAGTTACGTGTGTTTAAAAATGAATATTTTTAGAGAAAAATAATTCTTTTATAAATATATCTTAAAAATATGAGTCCCTTATATACACGTAGTAAATTTTTACATATTTTAAAATGCAATGATAGATAAAGGCGTGTGTTACATGGATAGTCTAAATTATTTGAATTACTTTGTATGAAAACATAAAATGTTTTTTTTTCTTAGTTAAAAAAAATATTAGTTAGGCAGTTCGGCTCCTATAAGTGGACTCTTCAACACCTTGAAGTTATGAAATTCTCCCTGTATACATAGAAGTCACTATACGCCGCAAGTTTTATAATCTGCTCGAGTAGTTGTTGGAGTTACACCCCATGCCCCGGAATGTAAGTTAGACTGTGGGTCCCAGCACTATCATTAATATAGTGATCATTAACTAGTCAAAAAAGCTCATTAAAATAGGCTGATAATAATTATGATATCATGCGTTACTATGGTAATGATACTACTACGTTTTTAGGAACATAGAGTAAAAAATTAAAATAGAGAGACAAGACGGAACGAGTGGAAGAGCCTAAAAATTTCTTGCCGAGTAACTTCTTCCTTTTCATTAGAACACCAATGAAAATCTATAGTTTTTTTTGCATCGGTACGTCATAATTAACCCGTAATTACTTTGATTTTATTTGACGGCCGCGTGGCGCAGTGGATAGTCACAGTAGATATAATAAGCAGTATAGTAACTCGGCCGTATTTTTGAAATAAATACCTACAGCCACGCGGCACGTAAACATGTGATAGGGCTGCCCGCCTGCAGCATTTTAATTACATTTGCCAACTTTGTGTTTCCATTTAGTTTTGTGATTGTAAATACACTTTTTTTTAAATAGACAAATAAAATACTTTGTAAATTGTAGTAGAATAAGAAGTGATCGAAAAAATGCGTGTTGTTTTTTGATTGGTAGATTTAAATAAGGCTGATACTGATCAATGATTGAGGGACCTTTCAAAACATACATGTCATAAGATTTAAATCTATGTATTATATAATAATCAAAGAAAACAACCTTAATGAAGAAGTTAATAAATAATCATTTAATAATATTATATTACCGTTTTCGTCATTTACCTATTTACACAATTTTATTATTTAAGCATTTATTTATATATACAGTCAAACCTGGATAAGTGAGAGTTCAAGGGAGCACAATCTCATTCTCGCTTATAGAGATTTCTCACTAACCCGAGTTTCTCGCTAATGCATGCATGGGTAGCGTTTCTCTCTTATAGGGGTACGCAGCAATAACGCTCGCGATTTTCCGGATTCAAACGCATTCACTATTTTAAGTTTATCACTTTAATTTTCCGTTTTGACATGATGCAGAACAGAACTTTCCTTCGCAATTGAAAACTATAAGTTATTTAGTTTCACGAAATAGAATAGGAACAATATTGACGAGAATACAAAAACAATGGTAGGAAGTTCCACGAAAGTTAAGAATGAGTCATAAAATAGCACATGTTAAATTTGTAAATAAAGCTCGACTGTCGCTTATAGAGGTATAGATAAGTAGCAGTCTCACTTACGGAGGTCTGTGAGGGAACAACGACTCTCTCTTACAGAGGTTTCTGTTTCTCGCTAATAGATGTTTTGGGAGCTTAAAATGACGGGTCCTGGCTATTACTCTCACTTATAGAGTTTTCTCACTTATCCAGTTTTCACTTATCCAGGTTTGACTGTATATTTTTTTTAATTATGCCTTTAGAATACAAAATATTAATCAAACTTTATAAAAATAATAGCCCACCAGTTGCCAGGCTTTTTTTCCTAGTCGTCATAATTAAAAATCCAATACACTGTGCGTTCGTCACCGCGGCACAGTCGCGACTGTCTTCACCCTACGATCACCCCACGTTCAGGGTGCGTAGGTATAGCTCGCGTTTCGACCTCTAGTATGAAGTCAACCTACTGGTTATACTGTGGGATAGTGGTCCAGCTGGCTGCATACACGGCCCTGGGTTCTATTCCCACAACTGGAAAATACTTGTGTGACAAGCATGGGTGTACGTAATTTATGCATTTATATGTGACATATAAAAATAAAAAATATGCCATCAAAAACAACATTACAAATATAGCAATTCTCGCAACTTAGTTGGTCTACTGTAAAGTTGTGATATCCATGTAATAATACCAAGTCGGTTACCTTATTCAGTCCGTGATTGAAGGAATCTTGTCTCAAGTTATTACGTAACTAGCGGACGCCCGCGACTTCGTCTGCGTAAAATTCGATGTCAATTTTACTACTACCCCCTAACCTAACCTAACCTACCCTACCCCTACCATACCCCTACCCTATCACTACCATAACCCTACCACTGCCCCAACCCTACCCCTACCCTACCCCTACCTTACCTATACCCTACCCCAATCCTACCCGTACCCTCCCCGTACCCTATCCCTTTCCTACCCCTATCCCACCCGTACCCCTATCTCACGCCTATCCTACCCCTACCCTGCCACTTCCCTATACTACCCGTACCTCTACCCTACCACTACCCTACCTCTACCCCGACCCTACCACTACCCTAAACCCGGCTCTAAACCTACCCTACCCCTACACTACCCCTACGCTTCCCTACCCGTACCCTAACCTACCCTGTAACTTCTCTATCTTACTCCTACCCTTAGCAAAATCGGTCCAGTCCTTCGAGAGTGGTGGTATGACCAAGAGAAATAGAGACTTCTATGCTAATAATATAAAGAGGTAAAGTTCGTGTGGTTGTAGGAGGTAATCTCTGGATCTACTGGACCGATTTGGAAAATTGTTTTACCAATAGAAAGCTACGTTATTTGCGAGTGTCCAAGGCTATGTTTGATCCCCATATTCACACGGGAACGGGAACTACGTAAATGAAAGCGCCGGGCGTCATATAGTAAAATTTCTGCGTCTTTTAGAAATTTTGTATTATCTCCGAAACTATTTAAGTAATTAACATACTGTAAAGGGCAAATCTTATCTCCATAATACCCTTGTGATTATTAAATAATTTATTTTAATAAGGATTAAAGTTTAGTTGTATAAATAATGACGTAAACCTAAGTATATAAAATTAATAATTTTTAAAACACAAAAGGCCTTTTTTCTTCTATATATCAGCTAATATATAGAAGATAGATATATGGTGTCGCGGACTTTTTTGTAGAACTTTTAAAGATACATAAAGTCTCCATATATTAATTTCAATTTTACACAATAGTTAAGGCAGCGCATGCGAATAAGTCTGTATAAGAGGATTTTCAGTCCGACCTGTATGACAAAAACTGTGATAACTCGGCTAATATATATGATACCAATATAAAATATAACCTATAGCACTCCCCGATAATGTAGCATTCTACTGGTGAAAGAATTTTTAAAATCGGACCAGAGTTCCGAAGATTACCCCATTTAAAAAATGTGACAAACTTACAAACTTTACCTCTTTATAATATTAGTATAGATAGTATAGACTACGTATGTATATCTTTTACAAAATTAAGTTACACTTACTAAGTTTTAATTAATTTATATACACAACAATCGAAATAATACCATAAAACGAAATAATAACTAATTACACGAAATACATATGACGAAAGTCGAAAGTCGAAACGAAACGAATAAAATAAAATTACAAATTATTTATTTGAATTTAAGGTTTAAACCTGATTAGTCTGAACCTGGTCCTGAACCTAAACAAAGAAAGTACGACGTATCTAAACTATAAATTAAAACTTAAAGTATGTCTCTAATCTCTATTTCTAAATCTAAAAAGCAAATACGTAAATAGACAGAGTCAGACAAACAGTACCTACTACCTAGCTAACTTTAACTACCTACGTGGTACGTGCCTGGAAGTAGAACATAATCATTAACTATTAAGTATTAACAATTTAACATCGATTTGCCTAAATCTAAGAAAATTTTTCACCACCAACACCAATGTATGAACAATCAATTTCGATCATGATGTAGTCGGCATAAATCTCCCTAGCGCCGTACAAAAATATGGTGTTTTTGCTCAACGCCATCTATTGGTAAATGGATAAAACGCCTACATAGAGTTTATTAACCAAAAATGCTGATCCCTATAAAATACGTAGAAACCTATAGAGGAAGGTTCAACTTAATTAGGCGGTTGGCGCTTAAACATAAGCGGCATTCCGCCTTTTAGAAATTTTGTATTTTCTCCGAAACTATTTAACTAATTAACATACTATAAAGGGCAAATCTTATCTCCATAACATCCTTGTGATTATTAAATAATTTATTTTGATAAGGATTTAAGTTAAGTAGCATAAATAATGACGCAAACCTAAGTATATAAAATTAATAATTTTTAAAACACAAAAGGTACTATATCTGCTAATGTATAGAAGATAGGTATATGGTGTCGCGGACTTTTTTGTAGAACTTTTAAAGATACATAAAGCCTCCATACATTAATTTCAATTTTACACAATGGTTAAGGCAGCGCATGCGAATAAGTCTGCCTAAGAGGATTTTCGGTCCGACCTGTATGACAAAAACTGTGATAACTCGGCTAATATATATGATACCAATATAAAATATAGCCTATAGCACTCCCCGATAATGTAGCATTCTACTGGTGAAAGAATTTTTAAAATCGGACCAGTAGTTCCGAAGATTACCCCATTTAAAAAATGTGACAAACTTACAAACTTACAAACTTTACCTCTTTATAATATTAGTATAGATTAGCTAATCTAACATCTAATAGTGACCATATCAAAAAATCTTTTAATATTTTAAATAAAAAAGATTGATAGATTGTCAGAAAATCAGCTATCTTAGATTATCACAGGCTATACGCTTACTTTGGGACTAAGCAGTGATGTGTGTATTGTTTAAGTATATTTATTTATCTATTTCATAAACCAGCGTTAGCCTGTATGTAATGCTAGCATTAGATTACCGTTAAGTTTGTCGGCGCCGAACTTTGCACGTACTGACATACTCGTAACACATTAGGAAACGGTCTCGCTTGGTCGCCACGAACGTTCGTGATCTCCTTGCGATCGACACGACAACGCCGACAATGTTAAATAGTGTTATTGTGATATCTTGAACCAACATCACGAGGATGGATTCCTTTTGAAATAACTTAATTTACAGTGCTATTGTACTCCGTATGTCACTATTTGTGGTATGGGAATGACATACTTATTATGTTATAACTTACTAGCTTAAACTCGCAGTTCCATCCGCGTAGGATCCATTCCCATGAAAACATAGGTATAAAATATAGCCTATTTTACTCTCTGATAATGTAGCTTTCTATCGGTGTAAGAATTTTTGAAATCGGTCCAGTAGTTTTTGAGTTTATTCGTTACGTACAAAAATACAAATCTTCCTCTTTATAATATTAGTGTAGATAAGTAAACTTCGGAATGAATATATTAGAAAGAACAACATTATCTAATAGGAATCATCGTCATTATCATATCAGGCGATAGACGTCAACTACAGGACATAGGGCTTTTGTAGGGACTTCCAAACATCACGATCCTTAGCCACCTGCATCCAGCGAATCCCTGCGACAGTCCATTGTCGTCAGTCCATTCTAATAGGAATAGAACTTCAATATTGCACTTATGTTTTTTGATGATATAATAGGTTTTATGCTAATTAAAAATTATATAAAATCACGTATCAACAAACAAAATTCAAGAAACAATTTCTAGGAAATTATACTCTGCTTTAAATTTGATGAAGTTCAGTTACTAATATAGATATATATTTTTTTTTATTTTTGCAAGCTTTTATTGGCTAGATATCTGAGCTCTGTATGGTTTATGGTTGTGAAGTTATAGGTGATCTCTGGATCTTATGAGCCTGATTTTGAAAATTTAATAATAATAAACTAAATAAAGCTTTGTTATTTGTAAACGGCAACTATGCGGGTGAAACCACGGTGCGTCGGATAGTAACTAATATCTACTTGTGGTGAGTGAAACCATGGGTCACGGGACACGCTTCACCAACACAAAGAAAGGAAGTAATACCTACATCCAGAGTAAGACTCTCACAACATGAATAGAATTATAGTTCCGCGTTTCAGTTCATATTCGAAGCTACTCCATACATACATCTTCGGAGAACTTCGCGTAGTGTTCAAACTTGCAAGTTTACTACTGTTAATAGAGACTTTAGTGCCCAAGTTTTGGGCCCCCACATGGTATGAAATTCTAATAATATTGCTAACTGTATAGATTTGAACCAATCTACTTTAACTCGACGTTAAAGTATTTTTTATTCAATGAAAAGTTAGTCTTTGACTGCAATTTTACTTGATTAAGTGATGATATTCAGTTTTTAAGATGGTATCGGGTTTACTTGGAAGATCTATCGTATATTATGAACCGTGATAGCCCAGTGGTCTCTCTGCCTCCGATTCCGGAGGGCGTAGGTTTTCAAATACGGCCGGGGCATGCACCTCCAACTTTTCAGTTGTGTGCATTTTAAAATATTATTTCACGTGTTCCAAACGGTGAAGGAAAACATCGTAAGGAAACTTGCATACCAAGAATTTCCTTAATTTTCTGCGTGTGTGTAGTCTGCCAATCCACATTGGGCCAGCGTGGTGGACTACTGGCCTAACCCCTCTGAGAGGAGACTCGAGCTCAGGAATGAGCCGAATATGGGTTAATAATGATGAATGATGATACCGGAACGATAAATCGCCGTGGTGGTCATTAGATAGTAACTAGCCACAAGGCTAGAGCTGTGTAAATTTAGAAGTTGTAGAATCTTTAACTGACCCGGGTTAGGAATCAAATCCAGGACCTTGATTGTAAGCCAAACCTTTTGCCAGAGAAGTCATCAATAATACAGTCATTATAACGTATCGCATCATAAATTTCAACATATTAATATTGCGATATTGGAATTTTTACGTTAACATATTATTGTTTTCCATAATGACACGCACTCGTAATTATCTGATATAATGCGAGATTATACAATATTACCTTATTTATTGGAGGCTATATTTTGTGCCTGATGATCGGTTAATGAATATGTCTAATAATACCAGATTTAACGCGTAATTTATATTTTGTATTTAATACCCACTTACCAAGTAATATATAACGTATGAAATCATTTGTATCTATACTAACATTATAAATTAGAAAGTTTTGAGAGATGTACGGACGCATGATTTGTTATTTATCACGTAACTACTGGTTTAAATTGAATGCAAGGCAAAGAAATAAATTTAGTCTGGATTCACCGTTTGAATGGATTCACGTGATATTTAATTTCTTAAAATGCACACAACTGAAAAGTCGGAGGTGGAGGACCGGATTCAAACCCACACTCCCCGGAATCGGGGGCAGAGGTTATATACACTGGGCTATCACGGCTCGTGATAAGTATTATCACCATCAACATCATATCAGCCGATGGACGTCCACTGCAGGACATAGGCCTTTTTTAGTGACTTCCGAACATCACGATCCTGAGCCACCTTCATCCAGCGGATCCCTGCGAGGCGCTTGATATCGTTAGTCCACCTGGTGGGAAGTCGACTAACACTGAGCTTTCTAGTGCAGGGTCGCCATTCCAGCACTTCGGGATCCCAACGTCTATCGGCTCTTCGAACTATGTGCCCCGCCCATAGCTACTTCAACTTCGCGACACGTTGAGCTATGTCGGTGACTTTGGTTCTTCTGTGAATCACGTCATTTATGATTCGATCACGCAGAGATACTCCTAAACCCCTAACATAGCTCATTCCATTGCCCGCTGTGTGACTGCGAGCCTTCTTATGAGGCCCATAGTTAGCGACCAATAATTTATAGAAGAATAATAATTATAGAAGTGAATAGATGCACCACCATTTCAAATCCCATTCTTTATCCGCTCGAGTAGCAAATTGTTTAGTGAACAAATAAATAAGCACGCAAATATGTTTAAGCACAAAAGCATCGCGACGTGAATGATTCACATGAATATAAAGAATCAGATCACCTTTTCATCACAGGTCGTCGACTCTGTTCAGGATGTGAACAGAGACAAAACGAACGAGCACAAAGCAACACAATACACTGTTTCAACTCACCACAGTCATATGAAACGACATGGTCCCTTCCCGAGGTGAGCCGACCACAGTTATGGTATCAAATTTTCGTTCGCCCTATTTAAGATGACCCTTATACCAATTCCAGTTATAATCCAATAACACTTAAGTAGAGAAATGATATAAGGAACTTAAAATAATTATATTAATGCGAACTTCCACATCGGCTTGGTTATATAAGTAGCTTAGCCGCCGCGCTAGACGCCGCGCGGTTTTACCCGCGTGGTTCCCATTCCCGTAGGAATACGGGGATAATATATAGCCTTCCTCAATAAATGGGCTATCTAACACTAAAATAATTTTTCAAATCGGACCGGTAGTTCCTAAGATTAGCGCGTTTAATCAAACAAACAAACAAACAAATAAACAAACTTTTCAGCTTTATAATATTAGTTTATAAGTATAGCGGACGCTAAGTATATTTATTTATTTATTTTATAATATATTAAGATTATGCTAGCCCAACTTCAACATAAGTCGATTTTTTTATTCTCCACAGTAATATTTGAAGTTCTTATGGACAATCATAACCCCCGTAACATACCCCCATAAACATAAATAGTAATTATTTATTTATGTAATTAAAAAGTTCTCTCGTGAAAAGCAGGTCGCTGCAGAAAAATTAAAAAAAAAAATACTGTGGATAGAAAAGTACCTACTATTATTGCATTTCGATAACTATAATAATTAAGCGAATGGTTCGAAAGCACCTATAATGTACTCGAGCAGTTCTAAGTGGCACTTTGAAGTAAACGCCACGTTGTTAATGATAATGGAAGTCGAGTGCGTAATTTAGTAACGAAACTACTATTACTAATTTTATAATACCATAGCAGCTGCGCCGCTGGTAGGATGAAATCTAAGCTTGAGAATTATTGAAGACAGCTAGTGTAAGACAGGCTTTCATTAGCATTTTTGCTTCTACTTATTGTAATTATTTGTGTTCACTTACCTTGTGAGTCAGGCCTTACATGTCTTCCGAACCAGTGGTAGATTCTTTACAAGTAGTTTAGACGTTTATTATATTGTCTAGTTATTTGTTCTTAATACATGTCTTTAAATTTGTTTTTCTCATAAAATATGATAGGAAGATAACAAATTTCCACGGGGATTTTCCTCTAATCTTTCCCTATTACAGTAAGTGTTTTTCACAAGGTTGGTGTATTGTTCATTGCCAACAACTGGAACCATCAGATATCAAGGCGTTTGCGTATTTTTTAATAAGTAGAGAAATTTCTCATTTTAAAGACACTACCACAAACCACTAGGTAGTAGGTCTGTTTCGCTCAAAGCATATTAAAATGTATAATTATATTAATTGCTTACTCTATATCTTTTTTTAAACCTGACAAAATCAAATTTTTCCACAAAAATAATTTTAAATATTGATACGAAACTGGCGATAGACGTTAGACATAAGCGTTGCTTAAAATTTTAATGAAATCGGGATAGAATCAAAGATTTAATAGAAAGAATTCGTTTAATAAAAATAAATTAATCAATTTAAATCGTCGCTCAGCTAAATAAGATTCTATTTATTTTTGACAACGGGCGACCACAAAATGCCGGTTAGGTCAAAAAAGGGTTAAGTGGTTTTTCTAAAACGTTTTGGATGTTGTCCTTGTAAATAAAATTTTTAATTTCAATTGTGGGATGGCGACCACACAAACTCTGACATTGCCACAGGCAACAGCGAAGAATGGTAATATAGTAATATTTATATGATTATAGTAAGTAAGTAAGTAATATTTATATAATTATAGTAAATATTATAGTAATCATTCATTTTCATCATTCTCTCCTTATAGGAGAGGGGAATGGGGTTGTGGAGCCTTGACCCACCATGTCATACCACTGCACCACGGCCTTCATGGCGCAGTGGTACGCGCGGTGGATTTACAAGACGGAGGTCCTGGGTTCGATCCCCGGCTGGGGAAAACCTTGAACCTGGAAAACCTCGAAACCGAAAGGGGGTGTGGATTTTCATCCTCCTCCTAACAAGTTAGTTAGTTCCATCTTACATTGCATCATCACTTACCATCAGGTGAGATTGTAATCAAGAGCTAACTTTTAACTTTAAGGGTTTGCCATAGTTTAATTTTGACTCCAGGCAGTAAACTGCTATTGCTTTATATGTATCATCATCATCATCATCATTATCAGCCGATGGACGTCCACTGCTTGACATAGGCCTGTTGCATGGACTTCCGAACAAAACGGTCTCGAGTCGCCAGCATCCATCGGCTTCCTGCAACCCGCTTGATGTCTTCGGTCCACCTAGTCGGGGTTCAACTAACACTGCGCTTTCTGGTGCGGGGTCGCCATTCCAACACCTTAGTACCCCAACATCCATCGGCTCTTCGAACTATGTGGCCTGCCCATTGCCACTTCAGCTTCGCGACTCGCTGATCTATGTCAGTGACTGGTTCGTCTGAGGATCTCCTCATTACTGATTCGATCACGCAGAGATAGTTCTTAGTTCCAAGCAAGCATAGCATAGTTCGCTCCAACGCCCGCTGAGTGTCTTTGAGCCTTCTAATAAGGCCCATAGTTAGCGACCAAGTCTCTTAGGAGACTTATATGTATACTCGTATACAAATAGCTTTTCTTATAAAGCTAATATCAGTTTCCTCGGGTAGTAATATTTAACGCTAAGCATGACTTTTAAGCCTGTAGCCAGGAGTGGAAACAGGTCTTTGGCTTCCAGTCGACCTTAATACCGTCGGTTTCCATTTCACGTCACCTAAAAGACACATTTAGAGCGCGCAATATATCTGATCATAACAACGTAAGGTATGTTTAACGTCGTTTACGATGTTTACGAACAGCTGCGTCGTTTTACCATTTTATGACAGCGAGTTGTACCCTTAGTACGAAATAAGAGAACTCTTAAATGTTACGTTTTATCGATAATCGAAACATACCATCGACGCGGTGGTTTTGAAACTTCCTACACAGATGAATTGCAAACTCTTAGATAACAGTTTGTTGTATATTAACGCTAACGTTAACATCTATAAAGATTAATTAATTGAAAAATGTATTTACGATAAATACTTCAACTACACTGAATCAGTAAAAATGTATAGGAGAAGAACTCCCAACGTCCAATTTCACGACGAGAACTGCTTACCTATTTAAAGGTATTAATAAAGACAAAAACTTACTACGCACGTTACTTTAATCATAAACCCATCTGTGATAAGGCATAAGGGTAGTGAAAAATTATACTTTTCCTAGTTATTCACATTCAAAATCAAATCAAAATCAAAAAATCATTTATTTCAAGTAGGCTCAGTTTACAAGCACTTTTGACACGTCAGTTGACTATTTGTAAAGATTCTACCACCGGTTCGGAAGGCAGGTCCTGCTGAGAAGATACCGGCAAGAAACTCAACAGTTGCTCTTTTGAAAAAGTCATACAGTATTATAATTTACAATTGATAACAATTACTGTTTACATTTCTTATAGTTTTACTTCCTGTGTGAAGGTGGAAGCTGATCCAACGGCCTCCAAGCATCTTTATCATTAAGGAACTCATCAATGTTGTAGTACCCTTGACTAAGTAAATGTTTTTTAACACATTGCTTAAAGCTATGCATTGGCAGGTCCATCACAGTCTTGGGGATCTTATTATAGAAGAGTACACCCAAGCCTACAAAAGATTTTTTTACTCTTTGGAGACGATGTGCAGATATAACTAACTTATGCCCGTGTCTAGTAAGACGTGGGTTTAGATCTCCTTTTCGTTTGTACAAATTAATATTTTGTCTTACATATACTATACTGTTATATATATATTGACAGGCTACTGTTAGTATACCTATTTCTTTAAACTTTTGACGAAGGGACTCGCGTGATTTTAATTGATATATTGCTCGAATTGCTCTTTTTTGAAGTACAAATATAGATTGTATATCGGCAGCCTTGCCCCACAATAAAATACCGTAAGACATTACGCTGTGAAAGTACGCAAAATAAACAAGCCTAGCTGTACCGACATCAGTAAACTGTCTTATTTTTCTCACGGCAAATGCCGCTGAGCTAAGTTTACCAGACAGTTTTTCTATATGAGCACCCCACTGAAGTTTACAATCCAAGGTCACTCCCAGGAAAACTGTGGAACTCTCCATTTCCAGTGTTTCACCATCGATCATTATAGACTTATCTAGTTTTATAACATTTGGCAATGAAAACTCAATACATTTTGTTTTCTTGGCATTCAAAAGTAGATTATTTGCAGTGAACCAATGCGACACATGCGATATGGCACGGTTTACGTCGTCAGAGTTATCTTTATTTCTGTCGGACTTAAAAATTAAGGATGTATCATCAGCAAACAGTACAATTGCCACTTAACATAAGACGAAGTCACACTGGACTGTTCGAAGAAACTTCTTTCCAGGTTCGTTAATTCCCATTAGGTACTTTTAACACTAGATGCGAAAACGATGCCGCGACGCGACTGAGTCAATGTGAGTCCTATTTCACGAGCTACTTAGCCTAATGCTATATGTTATTCCAGATTATACTATGTTTATTTCTAAAGTTTCATCAAATCCGTTGATTAGTTTTTCGGTGATTTAGTAACATGCAAACTTTCGCAATTATCATAATATAGGGATTCAAAAATTGTTTACTATTGTAATGTACATTGTACCTACTCGTATGTCATCTCGTACTAGGGGAATGTTTAAAGACGCCCGTGCCACAACATAGGCTTCATGTCTTCAAGTGCTTCGTATGCGCTCAGTATAAAGATTTAATAATAAAAATATGTCATTATGGCTTTATATTGCAATATAATTGAAGTTTATAATATACTCGCAGTTAAAGCAAAAATTGTTGTAAGCGAAGCTATCTTTATGTAGCGTAAAACATATTCATCATACTAGTATCAGCCGATAAACGTCCACTGCAGGACAATTCTAGATTTAAAAATTTAACCCTTAAAGGGTTAAAAAGGGGTTGAAGTGTTTTTAATATGCATCGTTCATGTTTAGAGTTATATTTTTGTAAAATGATTATCGGACTATTTTTTTTTTATTGAGAAAGAATACAATAAGGAACTTAAGCTAACTTATCCTAATAACTATACAAATCATGCCCACGTGGAATGGTGGCAAAAATACTGGCTGCATATCCGCGCTGGACAGCCAGGCAAAAAATGAGTCAGCCCTTCTGTCACCAGTCGAGGCAACTAGCCGCGGTGAAATGATACGGTAAAATTTTTTGGCACTGCGTGCGTCTCCATGGCCCAAGGATCTCCACGGCAAAAGGTACAAATATGTAACTATTTATAAAACATGACGTGATATAGAGGTAGTAAATGTACATCGATTTTCACCCAGACGAAATCGCTGGCGTCCGCTGGTTCTATATAAAATTCTACTTGTGATGAAGACGCAAGTTGAAGATGAATGCGCAAGACACCGCAGTGGACACACGTATCTAAGCAGGGCCCAGCGCGTGCCACGATATCGATTCCCGCCATCACGTACATTTCAAATTGCTATTCCATTACCCACGCATTCTATTTTCGAATTAAAGGTTTTGATTGCAGGCTCGCTGATAATAGGCTGTTTAAATTATTGGAATCAAATTTACCGTTAATGGGATTGCAACTGTAATGAAGGAATATTTTACCGTTTAATAGCTTGCAACGTTGATAGAGTGATATTAATTAACACTTGCTTTTGCCCTCGGCTTATGCTCGCGCCATTTTGAGTCCATGCTCTTCGTGTATCGTGGCTCCTTTAATGAAGAAAGGTGATCTAAGAGTGTTCTACGAAACGTCTGCTTCAATATTCATTAATTGATGTCATCATCATGATTAAAAGCCGATGTACGTCCACTGCTGGACATAGGCTTATACATGGACTTCCAAACACAACGGTCTCGATCCGCCAGCATCCTTCGACTTAATGCAATTCACTGGATGTCCTCGGTCCACCTAGTGGGAGGTTAAGTGCTGAAGAAAAATTGTAGCTTTAGAACCTAATCTCGTGTTGGGGCCAAATAAGGTCCTCTCTGGTGCAATTGTACAATTGTACATACTCGTAAGTTGCTATAAAAGAAGGGTCTCATACCTCCGACTTCCCAAGTTCGGGCTAAAAATGTTTACTGAGTTTCCTGGAGGAAAGAAACACCATTTTATAACCCCTCTTTACCAATGAGTTACAAGTCTAACGATCTATAAATAAGAAGAAAGGTAGCCTAATCAATTACTGCTTTAACTTTTGATTGACTATGATCATTTAAGCCTACCTTATTGGTCCAGCCAGAGGTTAACTGTGAGTCGGGTTGCGAAATATTAAGATTTACACTCTTCCGGGAAATCCTAAGTAAAAATTCTCAGCCTGCAGTTAGGAAGTTGGCACCAAAGAGGACTTCATTTGACCCATTAGATACTCGACTTTAGACTCTAAAGCTAAATTTAAAAATACTACTCAATCAACACTAAAATTGAATTGAACCCAAAATAAGGCCATCAGTATTGTGTCTCAAGAAATAACCACAGAATACATAATAAGAGTACCTAGTCCAAGACAGTAGTTGAAAATAGTGAATCACTAGAAATTCTGTAGGAGTATTAAAAGTTACTTGCGTGTAGGACAGCTGGTATAATGTAGGTGTATTCATTTAATAATATCGATTTTTGTAAACCCCTTCTAATTGTAAGTGACGTTAGTAACGAAGCCATACTGCGTCATAATCCTTTGAGTTCTACCCTCTTTTACCTTCTTATGTACGTATTATTACGTATACGTATAAGTATACATTGTAGGTACATATGTATTCTGTACTACAAGTTCTATTTTAATAGAATGAGTAACCCAATTAAATGCAAGTCAGTAACACAAATATTTCAAGCCGAAATTTTTATATCATTTACAAAATATGATAATCTTAGAAAAAGCTAAATTAAGGATATGCTATGCTCGGAGTATCTCTGTTCGAATCAGAAATGAGGAGATCCGCAGAAGAACCAAAGTCACCGATATAGCTCAATGAGTAGCGAAGCTGAAGTGGCAATGGGCGGGCACATAGTTCGAAGAGCCGATGGACGTTGGGGTCCCTAGGTGCTGGAATGGTGACCGCGCACTAGTAAGCGCAGTGTTGGGCGACCCCTCACCAGGTGGACTGACGACATCAACCGATTCGCAGGAATTCATTGCATGCAGGCGGCTCAGGAATGTGATGTTTGAAGTCCCTACAAAAGGCATATGTCCTGCAGTGGACGTTCATCAGATGATATGATTGATGATGATGTACTTAAAACTTATAAACGTTTATCTATAACATACTCGTAATATTATAAAGAAGTAAAATTTGTGAAGTTATAGGAGGTAATCTCTGGATCTAGTGACCAGATTCTGAAAATTCTTTTACTAATAGAAAGCCAAAGAAATAATTGCGAGAATCGTGTTTTATCTCTGTATTCCCACGGGAACCGAAACTACGCGGTTGAAACCGCGGTGCATCAGCTTGTATAATAAACTAGCGGACACCCGCGACTTTGTCCGCGAGAAACTCGACGTAAACTTTCAACTACGCCTACCCAACTCTACCCCTCACCCTACCACACCCTACCCTACCCTACCCCTAACTTTTCCTGAATTTTTTTGCTATAAACCTCACGGAGCCAGAGACCTTTCCAACGAATGCAAAACCGTGGAAATCGGTTCGTGCGTTCTGGAGTTATAACGTCAGGAAGGAAAACCAGACTTATTTTTATATAGTAGATTACGTAAAGTTGTCAAACTACATTTATCGCAATGTTTATAGGGAAATCATAAAAAAACAAGTTAATTTAACAAGTCAATAATTAAAAAAAATAGAAAATTCGACTGACGAACCTGCTCGCACCTAAATTTTGTATAGCAATTAATAAATAACGTTTTTCTAATTGTATAATTAATTTCATCTATCTGAGAACACTTGGGTTATTAATACAAATCTAACGATATCTTAATTACGTAAATCCGTTCAGCGGTTTGGAAAATATAAGGTAGTAAAGAATATTACATACATACAAGATACGCGCGAAAAACATAACCCTTCTTGCTGTCGGGTAAAAAGTGTCGCAACCAGAAAGTAGTTGACAAATTATTCGCGCCGGCCGGGGCGTGAACAACAAATCCTTTAAAAGGTTACTTCTGTAATCTGCAAATAGGTACATGGTCAACGATTAGGTTTGAGTTAATAGGGATTAGAATTGTACAGTGCGGTAATAAGTGTAGGCTAGATAAACTAATATAATTTAAAGCTCGTTTAAGTAACCTAAACATTTAAAAGACATCATCATATTGCAGGACATAGGCCTTTTGTAGGGACTACCATCTTCCATGACGATCCTGAGCCGCCTGCATTCAGTGAATCCCTGCGACTCGCTTGATGTCGTTAGTCCACCTGCTGGGGGGTCGACCAACACTACGCTTTCTAGTGCGAGGTCGTCATTCCAGCACCAAGGGACCCCAACGTCCATCGGCTCTTCAAACTACGTGTCCGCCCATTGCCACTTCAGCTTCGCGACTCATTGAGCTATATCGGTGAATTTGGTTCTTCTGCGGATCTCCTCATTTCTGATTCGCAGAACAGACAGAGATACTCGAACATAGCAAAAGACAACTATAGTAAAACCATGCTTGCAAAAGACAACTATAGTAAAACCATGCTTATGCATGTTTTACCTATAGTTGGCCATTTAACGCACTTATGCATGTTTTACCTATAGTTAGCCATTTAACGCACTTATGCATGTTTTACCTATAGTTGGCCATTTAACGCACTTATGCATGTTTTACCTATAGTTAGCCATTTAACGCACTTATGCATGTTTTACCTATAGTTGGCCATTTAACGCACGTATGTATGTTTTAACTATAATTGCCTTTCTACAACACAAGAGAGCTTACGTGGTGGATATCCAGACAACGTTTCTAATTCCCACAACAAAAACACAGTTTGAACACCATCAGTAAGAGCAAATGAATAAGCATCTCCGAAGCAAGCGCGCTCTATCTTATACCGCTAAACCTATTGCAATCTATTAGACGTGATTGTAGTCATGTCCAAAACGCAAAGACAAAAAAAGATGGTGTTGTTTAATGACCGTTGTTTACTTTCATAGAGTTCCGACGCTGAGAAAAAAAATATAATTCGTATCGAACGAAGGAATGTCAATCAGATACTTGATATTACTAATGTATCTGATCCATTGGATCTAATAGAAGTCACCTGTTACATTACAGCTAACCACATTGCACCTCCGCAAATCCAAAGCAAATCCGCTTTAAAAGGTATCGTAATCCGCTAGTGGTTTGCAATTAGGCCCTTGTATCCTGTCCGCGGAATTAATAGATAGCACTTTGTTTAAGCAAATCCTATTAGAGATCGTTTATCAGAGATGGATGTTGATTCCTGCGCCATGAATATTTGCATACGTCATGCTTCGCCTCCGCGTTTCCTTGATTCTTAGGTATCGCGCACACTTATCGTATTTAACCCTCGACGTAAAAATGAAGGGTGTTTAAGTTTGATGTTTACTGTGGCACCATAGCTTATTTTTAGCAGACTCAGAAGTGATTACAAAAATAAGAAAACTAATGTAGAACAATGTGTTATCCACAACATTTGTCAGGACAACTTAATAAACAAATCAAACTGTAACCAAAATAAGACCCTAGAATGCCAGAGAATGAACTTGAGTGAAGTCACGCACTTGTGAACGTTGTGTGTAGGATTAAAGGGAATTTTGAATGTTAACAAACACTCCCCTTTTCCACTCAAGTCACACTCCCCGCCTATCCCAAGTGACCCATAAAGAATTACACAACAAAAGATGTGGACGGCTCAAACGCCACGAGCACACTGAAGCCGTCCGTACCGCAAGTCGTTGCAACGCGGCAATAACATTATAACGACTTTAAATATGATGCGACTTAATTTATATCAGTTTTCTAGTGTGATCCAAAATGGAACTCAAAAAACGTGCACTTGGAAGACAACGAAAGACAATAGAAGAAGAAAGAGTGGACGATTAAGGGATATTGCCCAGTAACAATGGGCTTTACGGAATACGAAAAACGTGGTTGTTATTGATTTGATGTTAATTATATTAGGTGGCTAACATATATGTCAAAGTTAGTAAATTCACCAGCTGATATAGAAAAAGCCTGGATAGGCGGCGCCACAATTATTTTTTAGCAGTCTA
Organism: Bicyclus anynana; assembly: GCF_947172395.1. Taxonomy (NCBI): domain Eukaryota; kingdom Metazoa; phylum Arthropoda; class Insecta; order Lepidoptera; family Nymphalidae; genus Bicyclus; species Bicyclus anynana. Next base: position 10,086,849 of record NC_069098.1, read on the forward strand.
TGCTTTAGCGTTAGCTATAGTCTGTGAGCGCGCCTGTGAGTGCGAGGTACTTTATTTTTCTGGTCTGGCTATAAACTTAACATTTTATGTCCATTAAAAAGGGTTAAGGTTTACTTGTATAGGTTATTGACGACTAAGTGACTAGTGCCGCATGCAAAGCAGTTTCCTATGCAAATCTCGCAGGGGATTGTCGATCAGATCAGCCTCAAAATATGTTTATTTTAGCACGATGAATAATCGTCCGCTGTCATGTCTCGCTCCCACGTTTGTTTGTTGCCAGTCATTATTGTCACTGGTTGAGACTTGAGTCATTACAACAATAAAATAGGAGAAACAAGATTTTTGGCATGCATTCTGCCGTGCGAACAAGCATGTGAAAGATTTGACAGATTTTAATAACCTATTTCCTTCTCTAAATCAATATACCGGTAACCTCACAATCACTAAACTGTGAGGTTACCGGTATATTGATTTTTGTAGTTATCGTTGACTTAACCGAACATGTAAATGATCCACTTGATGTTAAGTGTAAAACATTGTGTATATATAACAGATAGCGCCCTACAACTACAAGGTATGGTAAGGTAACCAAAGGGTTACCTTTGACCGTACTTCCTGAAGCATTGGTAAAAGGGACGAGCGATATTATAAAATAAATATATACGGTCTAATTGAGAAACCTCTTTTTTTATTAAGTCGGTTAAAAAGTTCTTCTGAGGTCCAAAATTGCCTTTTTTACTTATACTTAGCTTTTACACAATATTGTGGAAAAAATTAAGTTTAACTTAATAACTTAAAAAATCTGCCTACATTCTATTTTTGGCTATTAGCTTAGTAAGTTTACAATTATTAAGTGAATTTATATTCACACGTACATTTACATTGATTACACATCAGTTTAATCAATCACTAGGTGTTGTGATGATTACTATCAACATCATCATATCATCCTGTTTGAATGGGCCACCCCAGGACAAGCCTTTCTGATAGTAACCCCGTTTCCTATATATATTTTTTGTAATAGTAGAGCGCTATAAACGTATTTTACCAAAAGAAATAAACATATAATTGCACCGGTATTCAGTCCCAAATTCTCGGCCAAAGTCGAGGGCAAAACTTATCTATCATAAGTCTAATAACCGTAAGAATTTGTAGCCCAACTATTCCCAAAGTTCAATTACATCGACACTTTGGGTAGTTTAAGTTGGGTTGGTTTACGACTTGGTTAGCAGATACTCGTATAGGTTTTAGTAGTTATTAACGGAGTTTTCCACAGTTAAACAGCCTCTCGTAGCTTTCATTGTTATGAGGAATACCCGACGTCTCGGGAACAAACTATTGTTGGTGTCTAAGGGGCTGTAAATGTATCTTATTCACGCTTAATTACTTGGAAAATGTGGGTCGATTTACTTACAAACATATTGGGGAGGTTCAGAAGACGAATTTACGAACCAACTTTCGTTTTATTGAATGAAAATTATTTGAAAACATGGATTTACCTCATCTAAATCGAATCAGTGGTTTTAGGTAAAACACCGGACATAACAAATATAAGGCTATCTATCGTGCCATTGATTAATTAACATCAATACATATAAATAAAATGTAAGGTGTCTGTCTGTGATTTCAAAATAATTGTTTTTTCAAACTTGACACTAAAACCGAAGCAAGCTTTTTTAAATTATTGTGTGTTAGTGTCTGGAAAACAGAACAGACAACGCTAATAGCTAACGTGGTCTGGAATGCCTGAACCGATGTAAATGGCTCTATTTACTTTAAGGTAGAGGAGGTTATGGAGCAACATATAGGCTACTTTTTAATCCGAAAAAAATACATGTTTCCGCGAGATTTATGAATAACAGAATTTCGCGCGTACCCACGACTACCGGTGTCCGCTAGTAAAAAATAATTCAAAATTCAAAAATATTCTAACTCATTTATTTCAAATAAGCTTACAAGCACTTTTGAAACGTCAGTTGAGCCACCGATTCGGAAGGCAGGTCTGCTGAGAAGAGCCGGCAAGAAACTCAATAGTTGCTCTTTTTAAAAAAAAATCATTCAGTATTACAATTGATAGATAACATCATTACCTACAATTTCTTATAGTTTTACTGTATGAAGGTGGAAGGTGGATATATAGATAAATATATAATAGAGTACAATACTGAGGGCGATCGCTAGCAGTAGGTTGGCAAGACAATATGCGGTGTTCAACGTTCATTACGAAATCGTATTATCCGAGAGCAGTCGCTTGTCACCGCCACTTTTCCTCCCACGTCCTCCCAATTTTCGTAAGAGGTCATTGTTCTAACACAAAATCAAGTTCAATCTCGGTGTAATTATTTTCTCCGCACATTACTTGTTGAGTCTTAAATGTCAAGCTTTTGCGAAGTGCGTACAGAAAGTATTTTAGGCGTTCTTACAGTATCTACAAAAGAGTATATTATAAAAGCGACGAAGAAGAAGAAGAAACGACTTAGCAATTCGATAACTCATGACTTGAACTTTTTTTTGCGATTCAACTACAATACGGAAAATAACAAAAAAATACTGGCTAAATATTATAATAAATAATAATGGCTAGGCAGAGAGAACAACACGAGCAGAGAACGGGGAGTGTTGATCGGTCGTCAAGGAATTCCTTAACCCTACATGTTGTAGTCACAAGTTCAGGACTCTGCTCGGAGTTTTTCTCTCGATCACGCGATGGACCCGGCATCCGCACGGTGAATCCATGGAATGCTAAGATATTCGTCTCATAACCTCTAAGTCCTAAGGGAACCGGCGAAAGATCAAAATAGAAGTACATTCAATATCGGAATATCCGTTTTATTTTTTGGGTGATACACTATGCATTCTGAGTTGATACAATGTTCACCAGGTCAAGCTATTGGTTAATTAAAAGTGACAATGAAATTCTATTTAATAATTATTTTAATTAAAAACATTTTTTTTTGCAAAAAAAGACTAATCTACTCTCAAAAATATTAACCTTTTCCCTGTGTCGTAATATTTATATTTAAAAAAAAAATAATGAGCCTAACCTTTGGCCAAACAGTGCGATATATAATGATACGAATGCGACAGTGGGTGGAACTTACTCTGAATGCCCATTATATTTGTGAGTACAAAGAAACACGTAGCCCTTACAAACATGCGTATGGTCATCGATATAAATCGTTAGATGGGCCCCTCCATACTAAAGAACGCACAATTTTATGTCATTACCCAAAGAGGTGCACGCACATCTTATTTTGATACGAAACAAGCGCATGCTGTGAGTGAACGTGTACTTAAAAAAATATATACTGTTTTTTTTTTAATCTCATAATTATACCTTCGTGTTCATTTTGGAAGTGTAAAAACACAACCCACAACATGAATAAAAAGAAATGTTTTACGAGTGATAACGTACTCAATGTGCGAAACCAATGATAATAGGGATGATGACAGTTTTTTAAATTGTATATAAATTAAGAGTATGCTAATAGTAAAGCAATTTTGTAAAAGTAACAGGATATCTGCGATCATTACTTTCGGAGCTGCAGGGATTTAAAGAATCAGATTTGCGGCGCTGCCGTGGATCCCTGAAAAACGCTTTATACAAAATGGCACGAATAAGTGACATCGTTGGCTCGCTGGTCGTTAGATTTGTATGGGCGTTCAAACAAAATCGCTAATATCTTTGTTATTTGTGCGTTTATGTTTATAGTTTATCTATTGAAAAATGTCATATTTAATGTAAGGAAGCTAAAACAGTATGAATTTTCATCTAATTACGGTAAAAAAAAATTAATAGATTTTGAAATTTTATAATCTTATTTATTTTGCAAATATCCAGACAATCTTTGCTTTTTATGTATAAATTAGTTAACATTGACCTTATTTACACGAATGTATCATAAAAATCAATATATTTAAACCTAGTCATCATCCCCATTCCGCGACGCTTTGAAGCCCATCTAACGATCTACGATCGATGCGTATGGTGACGAAAATAGTCTCGGCCCCTGTACGGCATGTGCTTTGGTTCATTAGTCAATCCCACGCGCGGCCACATCGATACAGAATACCATTGTTTTCCCGCGATTTTGTTATATCAAAGCTCAGTAAGGCAAGTGAATGTGGTAGTGGCAAATAAATAAGACGTTCAATTAAAGCGAACGTGGCAGATATTGCTAAATAAATGGCGCCTTACCTACTTGGACTACATTTACGTAATAATTTAATTATTAAGGGCTACCTAATATGAATAAATTTATTACAGACATGTGTCTGCAACCTATTTCTCAGGATGACAGACACAGGAGAGAACATTGACTTCCTTGCATGGCCTGTGAAGTGTTCTGTTATGTTAAAACGGTCTACGTGGTGCAATGGTATGCGCGTTGGATTTACTAGACGGAGGTCCTGGGTTCGATCCCCGGCTGGCAGATCTCGCTGGGAGGAGGCTTCGGCCGTGGCTAGTTACCACCCTACCGACAAAGACGTTCCGGTACGATGCCGTGTAGAAACCGAAAGGGGTGTGGATTTTCATCCTCCTCCTAACAAGTTAGCCCGCTTCCATCTTAGATTGCATCATCACTTACCATCATGTTGTGAGAGAAGCAGCGTTTTCTGATAAGCAACCATATTGTATTGTAGTATATTGTATTGTATTGTAGTTGGTATTGTTGTTATTACCAACTATTGTATTAAATCTATTTAACGAGCCTTTTACGCCTAGAAGGAGAAAAATTTGTGCTGAATAATTAATAAACTAAATTACACTAACCTCCGTTAATAAATACAAAGACTTAACGTATTTCAAAAGTTTTGAATTATTATTAAATAATTTTTCGAACTCCAATTTTTTCACGTTCTTTTAATTAAAAAACTTAGGAACATAGAAGGGAATAAGGGTGAGCCCTTGTTTCGTCCCCTCCGTTATTGAATAATGAAAGTATGAAGGAAAATCAATCTCAATGGAAATCCCATGCTTGTAGGATCAAAGAAATCGTTTCCCGAGCCCTCAGGCGTGTAAGCTTTATTTGTGCGGCTCAATAGTTTGCTCAAAAACATGAGTTCAAAGTACAAATTTTGTTTGTTCATTTAAAATTTGAAAATTCACTGCAAATAGAGTTTGGAGAGCTAAAAAATAGGAAAACAAATGGTACGAATATACTGTTAGGTTAGGTTAGTAGGTACCTACTTGGGGCTTATAAACGTATACACAGTGATCGAGTCTTTATAAATGGTCAAACTTGACGTTTCAAAAGTGTAAACTAAGTCTATTTGAAATAAAAAAATTTAATAAAAAAAATTTCAACCGACTTCCAACTCAAAAATTAACCTAAACTAAAAAGCAAAATATAACCTTTTACCTATGCGCTACCTTCTGATCAGTTTGAAGGCGGTGCCTTAATATAAGAAAATTAAAAGAAAAAGAAAAAACATACAAGCCCAATGTAGAACCTCCTCCTTTTTGTAAGTCGGTTAAAAAATAATTTTGATTTTGATTTCTTAGAATAGGTACATCACCATAAAGCATTTTTTAGTAAATAAAAGTAGGTACCTACTAGCAGAATCCGAACCACAGAAAACATATGTACAAACGAATCTCTGAACTGTGAAATGTTTTTACAAAATAGCTTTTCATTTGGTCTTGATGATAATCTAGATGTTTCCTACATCGCCCTAATTATTTTTTATATAACTTTATTCGTAGTACAGGTATTCGGTACTTGCCTTTATCTACCTATATTCTATTTAAGTTAAGCTTTGCATCTAGCCATGGTTAAAGATTTGAGTCAAATCCATACATTACTCGCATAACTATATAAATATAACAACACCATACAATAAAAATGCATGAATTCCATAAAATTTACAATTGAAGGTAGATTATTTTAGAAAGAGCTACGGTTTAATTACCTTTTAACTAACTGAAAAATACACCATAATTTATTTACTTAACCTATTTCTTTTAAACAAACTTCGTATCATTTGTGAAGACTAATTTAACTTCTATGGACTTTTTATAAGGTTTACTCTAGCGTAGAACTTTTCTAAGAAACAGTTAAACGGACGAAGTGGGTCGTTTTTGCGTTACCAGCTGTTCCTACAAACGTTTATATTGCTCTATGACAATGTTGTAGGTTTTTTTAACCCACTTTATATGACTTTCACGTTAAAGTCAAGAAAATGCCGTGAAAGCCCTTCATGTGGGCAGTGCTATGTAAATGAAGGTAGTTTAAGTGTGGACGTTATTAGTGCCGCCATGTTTATTACGTGAAAATACGGGACAAGAACTAAGAAGTCTATTTATATATTAATTATGGTAGCCGTCCACATAACCACATCGTACATATCGTAATATTCTTTGTATAGAAAATCATACAAGTGCATTCACTGATACCGTAAAACTATAAAATCCGTTTTATGCGATGCGTCCGATACTTACGATGCGGATATGTGGACGCCTTCCTTTAATAGTCTAATACACAACGATATTAATAGACGTAAAGTCGTTGATGTCGGTATTATTACTAGAAACATAATGAGGAAACCTGCATACCTGAGATTTTTTTCATTTCTCTATACGTGTGTGAAGTCTGCAAATCCACATAGGGCAAGCCAGCGTGGTAGACTACTGGCCTAACCCCTTTTAATTTTGAGAGGAGATTCGTGCTCAGCAGTGAGCCCAATATTGGTTGATAATGATGATTGTTAACAGTAATAGTACTTAATGATTTAAGTCTTTAATCAGAACTTCGTAATTTTATAAAAGTGAAAGTTTTGCATATTATGCACGTAGCAACGCAATTTCTGCACATTCAGAGTAATCGATTGAGTAATGAAAGCGTAGCAACGCTTTCATTATACAAATAAACTTATTATTGTACTGACGTATAACACATTTTTTTTTTAATAGAACATTCCGGTTTTAAACAAGATTCATGGCCAAACTAGTCGTTACATACGCACTATTGGGCTTGCGAATCGAGAAGCGAAACTGGTCAAGTGTGAATACACCTCGTCCGTCAAGGTTTTTTCATCGTAACCTTTTGAATTGTATATTATGGCAATTGAGCCGACATTGCGGGGAAAATTTATTAGCCTCCCCAGCTTTTTGATATATAATTATGTGTAAACGTTGCCGCATTTCTATAAGTCTTTATTAAAGTAATGACATGTGAATATGTCCTAATAATAGTTATGTTCGAGTTTAAATGAAAAATATTTATTAGCCATGTGGATTTAGCTCACAGTACCTATTCTGTAATTGGCGGTGTACCTATATTTATATTAATTTTACAAAATTTGATTGATGATAATCCTTTGTTTGAGTGTTTAAATGGTCGTTACGCAATCAAGCAAACGGCAAAATAATTTTGGACGAAATTTATTTCTCAGATTAAATAACTAACTTGGGAATTAGTACTTATCAGTTTTACCTCATGCAAAAGACACTTAAACCATTGGGTTATACATGCATTTAATCTCTCACTGTTTAATAATAATATATGGAATTAACAGAAAGTATGTGTCTAATTGTTCATACATACCTGTAACCACGGTCTAAACTTTATAATATATTTGCGTACCGTTCTTACTATGGTTGAAGCACGAGACAAACATAGATATCTGAAACCTCAGACCAATTATTGTATCAGGACCTGCCTCGCTAGACGTTACTTTTCTGTCAAAGTTATCAACGATCTAATGCGATTATAAAAACTGTCTCTATAGAATCGATGTTAAATAGTTGTAATAATGTTCGTCGGTTAAAGAGCTCCGTAAAAATACCTTTTTGTGTAATTTAATTGTGTAAAAAACGGGCAAAACTTCTAGTTTAGTAAAATATATATACAAAATCTAAGCTCGTTTTCCTCAGAAAATGACAGACAATTATGTTCGTGACTATGAGTGCGATACAGGGCCTTCTATAATTGGTCTGAGTCTGAAACTAATGATATGTGCACCACGACATATAACCACATTCGTTGGGAGGAAAGAACGATATATAAACTTCGCCGCTATTGGTCGACAGCATTATCTTTACGAGATATGCGCGCGCGAAATCGCCTCATGCGTCTTAATTTTAACGTACTTTATGTATGGCCTGCGCGGAGGGACACCCGCACCTTATTTCGCAGACCCAAAACCAAACCAAACCAATAAAAGCCCAAAGCTCTTATTTAATGACGAAGTTCTGACCATCGCAGCTCTTAGTCCATATGTATGAATCAATCTCAAACTTCAATTTATTGGCCCTTTAAAATACGTTGTACTGAATGTACCTACATCCGCCCGACACGGTTCAGTGGAAGGTTTCATTGACACGATAATTGTTCTCTCTGCAAACATAACGATACCCAGATATGTCTGGGTTTATGTGTACGGATATGTGCCCATATATCTATCTATCCATACTAATATATGAAGCTGATGTTTGTTTGTTTGATTGGACATGCTAATCTAAGGAACTGCTGGTTCGAATTGAATTAAAGAATGTCGTGTTTCGGATCCTCAATGAAAACCATGAAAAATTTTAAAGCTTCCGTTGCGTAGATTATATACATTAACGGTTAAAATTATATACAAAAATCTTGTATGACGGATTTGTTTTCCTATATCTATAAGATCTAAAATTTAGACCCTAGATTGGGCCTTTTTGATCCTTTAGATTTTCTAGTTTTAGTCGCGGGCATCTGCCTAAACAATCAAGGTTATATATTTTACTTGCTGTAGCCGTAGTAATACGGCGATAAAATATAGCCTAAAGCCTTCCTCGATAAATGGGCTATCTAACACTGTAAGAAATCGGACCAGTAGTTCCTGAGATTAGCGCGGTCAAACTAACAAACAAACAAACTCTTCAGCTTTATAATACTAGATAACATCAAGCTTATGAAATTATTAAATACAAAGATGCTTGAAACCAATTACACAAGAAACAATCATCATAATAAAAGAAACAATACTAATAGAATTATAAGGGATGATTATTTTAACACAGCAACTGTTGAATTTCTTGTTGGCTCTTTTCAGTAGAATTTGCCTTCCGAACCGAAACATAACATTCCAAAAGTTCTTGTAAACTGAGCTAAGTACTTGAAATTAACGAATTTTGAATTTGAATTGCAGATTTTACCGAAAGGTGTGTATATATCTACATTAAATCGTCATTAGAAAACAAACATGCTTGATTGTATGCGCAGTAAATCATAAATTGTATACAATTAAATATAATTAATGTATTCACACCGGATAAGTGAAACCGTGCAGGAAAAGCCCTGGGCAAAAGCTAGTTGAATTCGCATATTGTTATTACACAAATCTCAAAAACGATAAACAACCTTTCTCTTTATGGAGTTTTAAGCCACCTTTCCACTGTAAGCGAGGCTGCTGTACTATGCAACTTGGAAAAACTGTAAAAACTGCGTGACCTTACCACACGTATACAGAGGGCCTAGTGGCAGTTAGACCCTGTTACTATCGCGTTAACGTAAACGAGAATTTCTAAGGACTTGAAACAGCGCCATCTAGTGGCACTACCGCACAACTGTTTCAATTTCATATAAATTTGCGTTTACGTTAACGCGATAGTAACAGTATGAAAATATTGAAAACTCCCACTAGGCACACAGATGTTTTAATAGTAATAGATACGTAGAGTTTATAGTCCGGGATCCGTAGAACATTTTTTACAAATGATTACTATCAAGTAAATTATTCGTGAGTGGCTTCATCTCGACGAGACGATCTACATTTTTTTTACGATAATTCTTGATTCTGGTAGTCAGTTACCAGGAAATGAAAATTTCTGAGCGTCGGAACTAGATAATGTACCACGCAATTTGTAGTACATTGTGGCTGTTAAGTTGTAAAACTATTAATTAATCAACAGTAAAAAAAACAGCTGGTTAGAAACAACTTTTGAAATCTTCGTTATTGATACAAGTTGGGAGGAGGATAGTTTATCAACTAAAAAAAGTTAATAGTCTCATCGAAATGTAAAAAATGTTCTACAGATCCCGGACTATTAGTAGATAATAAAGTACATATTTCAATAAAAGAAACTTGAGCTAACTTGTATCTGAGTAAAAAACCCTTAAAGTCAATACTCGTAATACTTACCAAAACTTCATCATTAAATTGACGTAGTTACAAAATCAAACAATATTTAACCCCACCAACCCGCATTGCAGCAGCGTGGTGGATCTAAGCTCCCTCTATATCCCCTTTCATATAAAAAGGAGGTATGGCCCTCTAGTGGGCTGTTAAAATAGACTGATAATGATGATTGGCCGATTAATATCATCCAACAGAGGTGGGAAGGCACCTTTAGTATAATACCTAACGTCTAGTTTGTATCGAAGTGCACGTGTTAATTTGTGTGAAGTGATCAATTAGAGTCAGGTAACAATAAAGTGAAGTCACTGACCCCCGATAGCTGGTTACAGTTAATTATTACCAACGGTACCCATTTAACTATATTCGCGACACGATAAGATGTCCATTATGATATCAACAAGTAATAAAAGTATCAAAATACCTATTGTTTAAGAAAATGTAATTAAGTGCACTTTATCATCCGTAAGTAATAGTAAGTAGTAGTAATTGTACTATAATAAACACATATTCTTGATATATAAATGTTAAGATAGATAATTAACCATGAATGTCATTGGTATTAAGTAGGTAATAACAGTTCTTGTTGATTGACTGTCACGTTTAAAATAACTATAATTTTATAAATCGGTCTTACTAATTTGATTAATTCAAATAATAATATTTATTCAGCCAACAACTAATACACATTAATAATTAAATTAATTAAAAAGAATAATAAAATCTAAATTTAGGAAAATATAAATAATAAAAATTTAAGATACATTTTATTAATATAATATATATATATAATATATAATATATTCGGAGTCATAGATCAGCTTTCCTGATCAGTAAACCTAATTATTCCTGAAGGATAGGTAAACACGTTTACAAGTGGTAAAAGCTAATCAAAAATTAGAGAAATAAAAAAGGTAAAACGGTCCTCATAGCGCGTTGCAGATATAATCAATAGACTCGCTTTGTTAGAAAAAAAACACAAGCTTTGACTGACGTCTAATTGATAAACACCTCTTTGAAAATTTGAAATTGAATACATCAACAGTTTTTGTGATAGTACTTAAGAAATGTACAAATCGGTTACGTGGTAATTAAGCGTCTTACACTTACAAAAGATCTTGTAAAAGGCAATTTCAATGCGAAGATTTATTTCGATTTGATTAGGCAGATATTTTGTTCATAAGTTAATATCATATTTCATGTTTCGGATTTCTCTGGTTCCAGTACATTGCAATATTGCTAGTGATTGCGTAGGTATATTAAATTTTCATATTAGGCACAGTATAGTTATTATATTTCAGAAAGAAAGGTTTTTTGGATGTAGTGGTGATAGCATAAACGCGTTTCTGTGTGTATACTAAAGTCAGAAACATGTTGGTAAATTATTTAGAGTGGATATATAAGTAGACAAAGGGACAGTGGGACATCGAAATCCGTTTAGCAGAATATCGTTGACTAGAAACCAATAACAGCCAGTTTAATTTTGTTTATCTAAATATGTTTCAGCTTTTATGAAACTTTTTAAGATTTTTACATAAACGCGCCTGTTCTGAGTTTGCAGTCCATTTCTAACTTTGTCAACGAATAAATAAAAAATAATAAAAAGCCAAAGTAGGTACAGTTAAATTTTAAAGTCAACGTCAGATCTAAAATCCTACGACGAACGGTTTCTATACAATGAATAAAAAATGTCGCAAGAGTTGAACCTTGCGGTACACCCATAAACAGAAGGAGAACCGTAATAAGCAGACCCTGTGTTAATATAGGGCGGCTATAGATGAACAGTCGGATATAAAGTCATAATCACAGATCTATGTTTGGCTAGATACCGCACGTTGTCCTACCAACCATGCCAGGAATAAAATATAACAGTAATTAGAGCTCTTGCCAACTCGAATCGGATAACATGGTGGGTCTAAGCATCAGTAGACCATTAAAACAGGATGGTGAATAGAGTTCATTTCACGACAGCATCATGCCGTTTGCTGTCACGGTATTCATGAAGATATATTACTAATAAAGGTAATCGTGATATATGTTTTACATCAAATATGTATCGATTTTATAAATTACGATAGCAATAGAAACGTGGCAATCGAAATGATTTTAATTACTTTTTGACCTACTTCAAAAAGGAGGAGATTTTTAAGTTGATTCGTATTTTTTAAATAACAACAAACATTAATCCACTTCTAGCTAAATACAAGTCCGTGGTCATAATATTTCATAACAACGCAGGTGTAACAAACTATTTTGTAGACTTTTATCACTAATCAACTTTTACTTTTTTTAATAAACGACTCAATAATTTTGTTTGACACAAATTTTAATATAATATAAGAATATATTACATTGTTTATCTTTTTTGCAATTCATTTTGATTTAACGTAGGCGTTATAACAGGTTCGTTTGCCAGAGTATCGACGTTAAATATGCAAAACTATTTTGAATATTTTTTTTATCAAACTTCGATAAATATTTATTAACCTATTAGCGGATCCGACAGACATCCTGGCCAAATAGTTTATAATTTATTCATATATTTCTGTTTTATAAATAGTACGGTAATAGGGTAGGTTAACTGAAACTATCGGCTTATTTTGCTCTTCGCGTCACGAGGGTGTAATACTATCAAGTACTCATCAAGTCCGGGCTATGAATATTTATTGAAAAATTCCAAGAACAAAAAAAAGCTCTGTTTTCCCTAGCCAGTTTTAAAACTCGTATTGAGGACCTCGAGCTCCGAAGCCACATTTGCTAACCACTGGAGCAACGAGATAGTTTAGAGATATAAAAAAAAAACAAAAATAGCCATAAATTAAAAAAATATCCTAGAACCCAAAGCAAGCCACATTAAAAAAAAAAGACTACTTGATTCTTTTGTGTTCTGTTAAAGGCTTCTTCATTGCTGTTTTGATTTTTTGTACAGATTTTTGCCACACCCTGTATAATATGATTGCTCTTGTCTAGATATTGAGACTAAGAAGATCGTATCATATAGACGCATACCGGTCACTTCTCAGAACACTATGGATCAATTAGAAAAGCCCGTCACTTAATTCGAGTTGATTGAAATGACATACAAGTTTGCAACGCGTCACAATAAAAGTTGTACGACTTGTTAGAGGCTTAGTATAGAGGCTAATGACACGAGATTTCGTAAACAGATAACAACACTAAATATAATCCTGCTAACTAGGTGTGCTGCTAAAGAGTTACAACTAAAAATCCAAAAAAAAACCGGTAAAATCCGTGCTTTAAAATGTGAAACAAATATATATTATCATCTGAAATTATTTGCTATGAACTTGCATATGTAATAGCCAAACGAAAACTGAAATATGTTCTTAGACTTAAATGGAGTGGCACACTGCAAGTCATATCCCAAAAATAACATCTTACCTATGTGCTACCTTCTGATCAGTTTGAAGGCGGTGCCAAGCCAGTGATGTTTTAATTCAAGCCATTTAAATTACACAATTTCTGTGGTTCTTTCAGAAATGGCTTTAATTAAAACATGACACTGGGTTGGCACCGCCTTCAAACTGATCAGAAGGTAGCACATAGGTAAGATGTTATTTTTTGCTTTTTAGTTTAGGTTAATTTTAGAGTTGGAAGTCGGTTGAATTTTTTTTATTAAAATTTTTATTTTTTAATTTTTAGTGTGAACAAAAATTAATGAGCAATTAGTTGAAACGTTATTTTCTTATGATTAGTATCTAAGTCCTACAATCCCAATTTTAAAAATACTACCTTAACTCATATACAAAATGTCACTCCCTCTTTATCCACACGTAATATGAATATTCAGAAAAACGTGAAAGGTGACTGTCCTCCGTCTTCATCACCAGACCCCCTATGCAGTCACAATCCATATGGGTGGAAAGTTCTCATCAATATAATATTTATCAAGTCCAAACACAAGGTAGCTACTGTGAACCGTCGAGGAGTTCCCTTAACTCTCCTTCATCTTCATCACCAGACCTTTAATACAGTCACAACCTATCCAGGTGGAAAGTTCTCATCAATACAAAATTATCAAGTCAAAACACAAGGTAGCTACTGTGAACCGTCGAGGAGTTCTCTTCACTGTCCTTTGTCTTCATCATCAGACCCTTAATACAGTCACAACCCATCTAGGTGGAAAGTTCTCATCAATACAAATAAATCAAGCCCAAACAAAAGGTACCTGCTGTAAATCGTTGACGAGTTCCATCGTCTGTGTATCAGCTCCATCATCAGACCAACTCCAGACCTTCATAAAATTGTAGTGGTTTAAAATACCTTATAGAAACACTAACAAACGCACTAGCCGTCTCTACAATTTTCGAAAGTTCCTCTCGATTTCTCCAGGATGCCATCATCAGATCCTGACATGAAAAAAATGGGACCACCCTGGAATCAAACCCTTCAAAACAAAAAACGAATTTTCAAAATCGGTCCACAAATGACGGAATTATCGCTGGACATACATAAAAAAAAAAAAAAAAAAAAAAAAAAAAAAAAAACATACATACAGCCGAACGTAGAACCTCCTCCTTTTTGGAAGTCGGTTAAAAAAGATGACGTCATGCGTCGTTCCCTCGCTCTAGGGTTGCCAACTTTTTTTACAAGAAATATAGTATATTCTGGTCTATGACGATTATTAAACAGTATTTTAGAAAAACGAACATTGTCTTTTGGGAAATGCAACCATTCCATCAGTATTTTCTTATGACGTTGTACGTTCAACTAACGTCAGTTAACCGATTGTACAGACAACCGATTTTTTTTAAGGTGATAGTTTACGAGTATTTTGTGTATCAGCATTTACCGGTTGTCTTTTTTTTTCATTATTCCGACATCATCATCATTATTAGCCTATTTTACCTAGTATAGGGTGGCCCTCCGTTTAGGAGAAGGAATATTGAGCTTAGACCCACCATGCTGCTCCATGTTGGCAGTCTTATAGGATAATGTTTCTACTTTTGTAACGATCACAATCTGAAGATAATGACTGGGACTATAGCTTGGCAAATTCGTTCATAACACTCCCGATGGTCCGCGCGGACGGGGAAGGGGGTATATATGCCCCGCGCGCATAACTTCTACCCTCGCAGACCTTCCCTCTGCCCCGCGTACGACTTCACATCCGCGCAGTCCTTCCCCCCGTCGCCCGCAGCTATAACAGCTTAAAGTAAATTCCAAGGCACGAACGAGGTTAGAGAGTCGCTACGAGAACTCGACGCTAATATTTTTAACCAACTGCCACTAAAGATTATGTTTTTCGTGCGTATCGTGTATGTAAATGTGTATGTATGTAAGAATGTTATATTCTTCATTATCTCATCTTCCAAACCGCTGAACAAATCATATATTGAAGATATCGTTAGATTTGTCTTGATAACCCAAGTGTTCGTAGATAGATTAAAATAGAAAAAACTAACACGATGTCTGTGAGACGCTATAGACTCGACTGAAAATAAAATAGAATACTGCAAATAAGTATGAGCATCAAACTAATAGACTCATTGTGAGGATTTAAAAACGGTAAGTATATCATGACTATGTTGTTAAAAAATACAATTAGAAAAACGTTATTTACTGAGAATTTCTTGGAAGAAAGTAAAGCTCAATATTCCATTGCCTGACTCAGTTAGTCTTAAACCTAGGATCTCGAGATCCAAAGCCACGTAGGCTAACCACTGGGCCAACGAGACATTATTCAGTAAAACATCGGAAATATTTCAAGAGAGAGAGATTTAAAACGCCTCAGCATCTTGGCAAACGTTAAAAGGACTACGTTATCGTTTTTTGCCCGTTTTGCTTTTAAACTACGAGTATGCACATAGAGCGTGCCAAGTGTTAAAAGCCTTTGCTTTGACGACCTCCGAGGCGCAGTGGTATGCGCGTTGGATTTACAAGACGGAAGTACTGGGTTCGATCCCCGGCTGGGCTGATTGAGATTTTCTTAATTGGTCCAGGTCTGGCTGGTGGAAAGCTTCGGCCGTGGCTAGTTACCACCCTACGGGCAAAGACGTACCGCCAAGCGATTTAGCCTTCCGGTACTCAGACTAATTAGATAAAGACCTGACTCGCAAGACATTATTTTTCTGTCAACGTATATGATCAACGATCTTATGCGATTATAAACACTGTCTCTAAAGAATCGATGTTGCATAGTTTAAAATCGTGTCCGTCGGTTAAAAACCTCCGTAAAAATACCTTTTTGTGTAGTTATATGGTGTAAAAAACGAACAAAAACTGCTACTTTAGTTTAAAATATGTATGATATTTCCGGTTGTCAAATCGTAAACATCTCAGTTGTGTAGCTCCCGCTTATTTCATGTTTTAAAAATACTTACATACACTTTTATAACGCAACATTTCAAATTACATAAAGTGAAGTGCTGCGAGTGCAGTGAAAACATTGATTTCGCGTTCACTCTGGATATTGGAAGATATTTTGCAAACAAAACTTTGAAAGCAGCAATGCAGTTACCGTTAACTT
This sequence comes from Bicyclus anynana, assembly GCF_947172395.1. NCBI lineage: Eukaryota > Metazoa > Arthropoda > Insecta > Lepidoptera > Nymphalidae > Bicyclus > Bicyclus anynana. The sequence continues at coordinate 10,103,455 of NC_069098.1, forward strand.
CGTGTTTAAAATAAACTTCATATTCACTTTTGACATTACAACCACTACAAAGTACAACGAGAAGAGCCGTAGGAACATTGATTCACGTACGTACTTGGTAATAAATTACAATTTTTACAAAAACAAAACAAAAAGGTTAGAATATTTGCATGAATCATAATATTGACCAAGAAGATTGGTGACAGTGACAACTATTGATTCCGACAGTATCTCGGTGTTGCCAACCCAAGGAACCATAGACTACCAATCAAGTTTCACCACACCTCTACGATCTCCAAAAATGGAGGATCAATTTCAACTTTTATTTAATAAAATGAAAAATGAAATGCAAAAACAAACTTTAGAACTAAAAGAATCGATAACTAACACAATAATGGAGAAAATGGAGGAAAAATTACAACCAATCATAGAAGAAAATAAAAACTTGAAAATTAAATTGGAAAACCTTGAGAAAGAGGTGGAAAGCTTGAAAAGAGGAAAGAAACAAAACAATTTAATTATCTTTGGAGTCAAAGAAGGCGAAAAATCTTCACAGGAACTGATACAAAAGGTGAAACAAATATTCGAAAGCGACTTGAACTTGAATTTGGAAGATTATGAAGTAAATAAAATGTATCGAATCGGAAAGGACAATTCGGGTGGTAAACCAAGGCCCATTCTATTTTCCTTCGTAAGTGAATGGAAAAAGAATGAGGTTATGAAAAGGAAGAAAAACTTTAAAGATGTACATGTTGCAGAAGATTACACCAAAGAAGTTTTAGAAAAAAGGAAAATGCTGCAACCGCAACTGATAGAGGAGAGGAAGAAAGGGAATTTTGCATATTTAAAATTCGACAAATTAGTAATAAAAGGAAAGATAAATAACACAAGTAACGACAAAAGAAAAAGAGAAAATTCAACATCACCACAAAATAATATTCAACCAAGGAAACAACAAACTATAAAGACATCAAATACAAACAGATTAAATGCATTCGATTTATTGAGGGCCCGATCCAATTCTCTTCCTTCCAATACAACAGATAATAAGCAATAACAATTAACTATCGGTAAACGGAAAACACAACACTCTTGTAGCAAAAAACATAAAGAAACAACAAAACATAAAACTCCCCCAAGCCGACTGGTCCTCGTGGGGGAAAATGACCAAGACCCTCTAAAGGTAAATAAACCCCATTCCCACAAGGAAAATAAAACAACAGATTATTATATAGCAACTATAAACTGTCGATCTCTTAGAACTCCCGAAAAACTTCAAGAACTAGAACTGGCAATAGAAGAATTAAAATGGGATATAATTGGAATTAGTGAAATGAGAAAATTCGGAGAAGGAATCGAAGACCATGGAAAATATATATTGCACTATAAAGGAGAGACGCCCGGACTATATGGAGTCGGATTCATGGTTAAAAGAAATCTTTTAAACAACATAGAAGAACTTAGAGGAATATCAGAACGTATTGCAATTCTTAATATAAAACTTCCTATTAACGGAGAAAAAGAAGAAAAATGGACTATTATTCAGGCGTATTCGCCCACAGAATCGGATAAAAACGAAGACATAACAAAAATTGAAAAATTCTATAACGATCTCCAAAGTACTATAGAAAACGCATATAAAAACATAATTGTAATGGGAGATTTTAATGGCCAAATTGGAAAACAAAAAAACGGAGAAGAATTCACTTTAGGACGCTATGGAATTGGTAACAGAAGCAAGAATGGCACAAGACTAGTAAACTTTGCACTGGAAACCAGATTAAGCATTCTAAACAGCTTTTATAAAAAGAAACCTTCAAAAAAATGGACATGGATCTCACCTAATGGACTTTACAAGAACGAAATAGACTTTATAATGTCTAACAATACAAAAGTTTTTAAGGACGTATCAGTCATAAATAATTTAAATTTTAATACAGACCACAGGATGGTTCGGGCTACACTGGCAGGAACACGTTCCAAAGAAAAGAGACCATTTCATAATAAATACTCAACCATTCAATATACAGGCAACACAGAATTATTGCTCAATAATCTAAAAACATCACTAGATAACGAGTTTAAGAACCAAGAATCATTACAAGAAAAATACAACAAATTGTTAAACCAAATAAAAATTGTAACTAGGAAAACAAACACGAATGACAAAAAAGGAATCTCACTTAAAATCAAAGAATTACTTGGAGAAAGGAAAAACCTTATACGACAAGAAAAAAGTAAATATAACCGTCAAAAGATAACAGAAATAAGTAAAAATATTAGCGAACAACTTAGAAAAGAAAGGAAAACAAAACGACTAAATACTATGAAAAATTATATAGAAAAAACAGGAGGAATAAAAAAGGCGATAAAAGTATTAAACCAAAAGAAAGATTGGATACCAAGTTTAAAAAAGAATGATGGTAAAATCTCTGGGAAAAGAACTGAAATACTAAAAACCGCTACTGATTTCTACCGAAATCTATACCAAAGTCAATTTGACTCACAAGTCGTAAAAACACATCCTCCAACAGAGGAAGAGCAAATACCTGAAATACTAAAAGAAGAAACCATAAACGCTATTAAAACACAAAAATATGATAAAGCACCTGGACCAGACCTTATCACTAACGAAATACTAAAAACTACGCTACCAGTTATTGCACCAAAACTTACAGATATATTTAATGAAATTATAAGTACAGAAGAGATTCCAGAGGACTGGACTAAATCGACCATCATTCTGTTACATAAAAAAGGTGACAAGGAAGATATAACAAATTACAGACCTATAAGCTTAATGTCCAATGTTTACAAAGTATTTTCAAAAATAATATTATCGAGAATTAGCAATATCCTTGAAGAAAATCAGCCTAAAGAACAAGCTGGATTCCGAAGAAATTTCTCAACTATAGACCACATTCATGCTGTCAGACAAATCATACAAAAATTTAAAGAATACAATAAAACTTACTACCTAGGGTTTGTGGATTTTAATAAAGCCTTCGATACGCTAGAGCACGCATTTATTTGGAATGCCCTAGAAATGCAAGGCGTAGCACCAAAATACATACGTATTCTAAAAAACGTGTACGCAGAGGCTACAGCGCAAGTAAAGCTAGAATCTACAGGCGACGAATTTTTTATTAAACGAGGTGTACGTCAAGGAGATCCTATCTCGCCAAAATTATTTACATCCGTCCTTGAAGTTATATTCAGGCACCTGGAATGGGCCGACAAAGGAATAAATATAAACGGCGAACACCTGAGTCACCTACGTTTCGCAGACGATTTAGTTTTGTTTTCAGACAATTCAGAAAGCCTAGAAATAATGTTGCAACAACTAGCGAACGAAAGTGATAAGGCAGGTTTAAAAATGAATTTAACAAAAACAAAAGTTATGTCAAATTCTACACAAACGAAAATAATAAAAATAAATAATGAGGAAATAGAATACGTAAATGAATATATATACTTAGGACAGCTAATATCAACCAAAGAATGTATGCAAAAAGAAATAGAAAGAAGAACGGCTAATACTTGGAAACGATATTGGTCATTCAGTGAAGTCATGAAAAATAAAGACATGCCTATGAAAGAAAAAAGAAAAATTTTCAACATGTGTATTTTACCATGTTTGTTATACGGGTGTCAAACTTGGGCATTGACAGAACAACTGGAAAATAAAATAAAAATTTGCCAGAACGGAATAGAGAGAAGCACTATAGGAGTCAAAAGAAAGGACCGAGTAAAATTAAAAGACATAAAAAGCAAAACTAAATTCAAAAATGCATACACAACTTACAAACAACTAAAGTGGAGATGGACAGGGCATATGATAAGAGAAAAGAAAGATAAATGGACCAGGACAATAACGGAATGGTACCCGAGAGACAGCAAGAGAAACAGAGGCAGACAGACTAAAAGGTGGGAAGATGATATTAGGAGCATAGCGGGGCCAATATGGTCTCGTATAGCAAGAAATAGAATACAATGGAAAACTTTAGAGGAGGCCTTTGTCGGAAGACAAGCTGCAGACTAACGACCGTTTGCCGATAGTAATTGTTATTATTATTTACTAAAAAAAAAAAAAAAATGTAATTTTATTTAAAGATTTGTATATTAATAAGTAATTTGGCAAATAGTAAAGTACTTTTTAAAATGTACACTGTAAACAAAACTCAGCAATAAAGGCTTTTTATTTATTTATTTTATTATGTATGAAATCTAAGCTAGTTTTCCTTAGAAAATGACAGAAAATTTTGTTCGTGAATTTGGGTGCGATACTAGTCCTTCTGTATTTAGTCTAAGTACGATGTCGTGTAGAAACCGAAAAGGAGTGTGGATTTTCATCCTCCTCCTAACAAGTTAGCCCGCTTCCATCTTAGACTGCATCATCACTTACCATCAGGTGAGATTGTAGTAAAGGGCTAACTTGTAAAGAATAAAAAAAAAAACCATCGGAATACGCAGAAAAACCTCTATAGCTCCACGATAAAGGTGCTGAACTCAACACTGAGAGGTCTCGGGTTCGATTCCTGCCCCCTATCATAGCACCTGCTAATGCTATACTAAAACAGACATTCTTATTAATTGAATGGGAAAATACAACATGTTGGTCAATTAAAGAAAATGTAGGTATGTCCAATATTTTTAAAAAATATATACCATCGAAGCTTAGGTATATATTTAAACTGTACTACTTAGGGTTGAACGTATTGAATTGGAGTTTATTATAGGAGAACAAATCGGCTGGAGCAATCCATACTATTATTATATATGCGATAGTATGTCTGTCTGTCCATTTAGTATAATGATTTTTGATTCCATGATAAATGAATGTAGAACTTGGACTACTTTTTTCGATATAAAAAAATATAATGGAAAGTCCTTCCTTCAGTACTTACTTTTATGGTAGGAGCATGAGCTGACAAACTTTCGGTTTTTATAAAACTAGCAGACGCCCGCGACTTCGTCCGCGTGGAATTAGTTTTTCACAAATCCCTCGGGAAGCCTATGTGTTAATCCATGCTATAATATCTCAATACCAAATTACAGCTAATTTGGTTCAGTAGTCGAGGCGTGAAATAGTAACAAACATTAATATCATCAATATCATTAATTTTCGAAAATCTCGGGAAACCATGAATTTTTTTGGGATAAAAAGTAGCCTATGTGTTAGTCTAGACTAAAATCTATTTCCATTCCAAATTTCATCATTTCGTTAAAGAGTAACAAGCATCCAAACATCCATACAAACTTTCGCGTTTATAATATTATTAGGATGAGGAAGGTCTGGGGTCCACGGGCTCATAGTCTATTAGATATTGAAGGTGGAAATGTGTCGCGCAACGTGTCAAAGAGCACAATGTTAGAGGTGTCGCACCGCTCATTAGATCGCGAGGGGCTAATGAGACGAGATGATATCAGCGGGCCAGTGCACTTTCACTTCTAAGGGCAGCCAATGAATATGCAAACAGATGGCACACTTAGTTAGTATATGGACTGAAACGAAAATCTATACTTATAAGTAGTTTGTTCGTTAGTTTGGTTAAACGCGTTTACCTCTGGAAGTAGTGTATCATTTTGAAAAATATTTTGTGTTGAAGAAGTCCATTTATCGAGAAAGGCTACCAGGCTTATAGTTAACACGAACCGAACCTTTTGAGAACTTCCATTGCGTAAACGTAAACGGTTGAAGTTACGCGAAAATCATGTGTGATGGAATTGTATTCCTCTAACTTAAAAAACATCTGCGACATCATTATGACTATCTATTAAAGTTAACTTTTACCGAGAGTTACCGAAAAAACCGATCAGTAAAAAGAACATAGGTACGAAAATGTTTATATCTTTTAGTTTAAGGCATCTTTAAAGTCGGTTTAATTTTTTTTTTAAAAAGATTTTATATTATAACTGTAACAGATATGACAGGCTTCTGTATATAGTCGCAGAAGTATTCTCCGTGGTATTAGATCGTGAGGAAGCTAATAAGAAGATCTTATCGGTCGAGCTACTTTCACTTTTAAGGGCAAGCAAAGATTATGCAGACAGATGCGTCACATACTAATTTTCTATTCAAACATTTGCAAGCGTTCTCCGTATAATCAAAACACGCCCAATCGATGGCACCCATAGCAATTTAAGGCAGCTGCGTTTGACATTAATGCTTTCAATGAATATTTCATTAGGAAACAAATTGTGCAATATTTTTCATTGTAGACAAGAACTGTCATGGAGCATGTTATTAATTATTTATTAGTCATACATGAGAAAAGTATTTCAACACGTGTTACCATCTGAACTCCTACTAGATGCGATATTGTTATTATTATCATGTCATATCATTCATAAAGGAGCTATAAAACTTAATATTATTTTATTTAGAACATCTTAAGTAGGGTTCTAACCTAGGCAACGTATGATTTTAGTAGATTGGCAAGATTAATGTGTATGTATTAATAAAATGGAACTAAATGTCATAATACATCATATCTGAATAATATATTTTATTTTATTAACATGATTATAAGCTAAACGCATATTTATAAATTTGAGTATAAGGTGTAAATTACATTTTAACACCTACTTTAGATATCAACAATGTCAAAAATCTGCATAAATACATAGTTTTTCACATATAGTACAATACTTAATCCATAAACTGGTCTAGTCAATAATAAATAGAAACTTGAGCTTGTGCATGAATATGTCATGTTATAGTGATCTAACAATAAAGTTGTGATACGTTGCAATAAATCCTAAAGGTAGGTAGGAAACTGTAGCAATTTATAAGACTGTAAAGTAGGACATGTCATTTCTGCATGTTCCAGCATCTATATTAAATGGGAACGCAAATCTTGAGTACAAAGAGCTGACCATATTTCAGCTTGTGGCTTCCTAAGAAATACGATGTTTACCGTATATGGACTATTTGATCTTTGCCTAACCTTATGGTCGCAATATATTTGCATTTGTAAGTACGTAGATGGATCTATTTCATAAATATCTAATTACGCCTTTAGACAGTGTTTTAGGATAACTAATCCAAAGATATCTATAATTTGCTTCTAACATGAAGCCCAGATGCTTTAGCCGTAAACGAAAAGTTTGTGCCATTCATCTGAAATAGGTAAATTGTACTTAGAAGTACCTATACTGTGATTTGATTTTCAATAAACAATAAAATTATTTTGCGTAATTCAATTGCAAATACACAATATTCAATTTGCAATTGAATGTTCTCGAGTCAACATCCAGAGGATCAATGCATTGTGCACGCTATACAACCACTTGGACTAGGACATGGATTTATCTTTTCGTGAAAAATCCTACTAATGTTATAAACGCGAAAGTTTGTATGGATGTTTGTTACTCTTTAACGCCGCTACTACTGAAGCGATTTGGCTGAAATTTGTAATGTGAATAGCTTTTACTCTGAATTAACACAGAGGCTATTTTTCATCCCGAAAAAATCCATGGATTCCCAAGATTTGCGAAAACCTGATGATTTTGATGGTGCGAATGTTTGTTACTCTTTCACGCCTCGATTACTGAACCGAACTGAAGAAACATAGCATCGCTCATCGTAGCAACCACGAACACTCTGCCAAGAGTTCACAAGAGATTTATAGTAAGTAAAGTAAAGCAGTATGGCCGTGAAAAGATAACAGACAGACAGACAGATTATAATATTAGTATGGAGTATGGATATGGACGGATAAATTATGGATATATTTTATTCTTTACAAGTTAGCCCTTGACTACAATTTCACCTGATGATGCAATCTAAGATGGAAGCGGGACAACTTGTTAGAAGTTGGATGAAAGTCCACACCCGTGGATGATGATGATGGAACGCTAAATCGCTTGACGGTACGTCTTTGCCGAAGCCGATTCGAGTATGACCTCAGTATACTTATATGTAATTTAGAGTCACCCTACGTTACCTAGAATATCAACTAAGTCTATATTTTTCACATATATAAATATTTACTCTTATATCTTATATGTTCAACTTTCAAAATTCATTTATTTCAATTAGGCTTAGTTTACAAGCACTTTTGAAAAGTCAGGATTATGTCATAATTTAATTTAATCTAATGGCAATAATAGTCGAAAACTTAAAACTAAAGTTACGAGGTTTCCAAAGCGCCTTGGTCTGAGAAGAGCCCATAACAAACTCAGCCAAGGTGTATTTATTTTGTTTACCACCATTTTACAAACTTATTTAAAACTAAGTACACAGTCGTATAATACAGTTCAACACCAAGTTTTTTTATTATTTATTTATTCATCTTTAATATAAAAATAAATCGCAAAATGCGTTGGTAAGCGCATAACTCAACAACGCCTGGACCAATTTGGCCAATTCTTTTTTTAAAATGTTCGTTGAAGTTCTAGGATAGTTTATACGGCGAGAAAGATTCGAAAAATTGTCGGAAAAACCACAAAAATAGGCCTTTTCTTTTTCCCATACAAATGTTTTCTAACTAAAACGTAGTCAATATGAGCTTTATTGTTATTGTATAAAGTTCATATTAATAATAATTAGAAAACTGGGTAGGGATAGGGTAGGGCAGGGTAGGGGTAGGGTAGGGGTAGGGTATGGTAGGGTAGGCTTGGGGGTAGGGTTGGGTTAGTTGAAAGTTTACATCGAGTTTCACGCGGACGAAGGGCGGGCGTCCGCTAGTTAACAATATAATAAGACTTTCCTAAAAGCTTGCATTTAATAAACACTTCGAACTTTTTGAGAGACATTCTAGTGGCTTCATGTTCTTTAAGTAAACTACATTACATACGTCATACTCCACTTTCAATACGTAATTCATATAATTTACATCTACTTACATGTAAATAACGGTAGCTAGAAAAGAGAAATGTCATCGACGCGGCTAGGGGGCTAGTAGAGCACTCACCTTTGCTTTACCCATTTACCTACGTTCGTACTTGTAGTGTAATACGTTCTCGCATATACGGGTTCACTTCCGGTCATTATAAAACTGCTGATCTATACGCTATGCTAAGCCATGATATACGGCCTCCGTGGCGCAGTGGTGTGCGCGGACGATTTACAAGATGGAGGTCCTGGGTTCGATCCCCGGCTGGGCCGATTGAGGTTTTCTTAATTGGTCCAGGTCTGGCTGGTGAGCTTCGGCCGTGGCTAGTTACCACCCTGCCAGCAAAGACGTACGCCAAGCGATTTAGCTTTCCGGTACGATGCCGTGTAGAAACCGAAAGGGGTGTGGATTTTCATCCTCCTCCTAATGCATCATCACTTACCATCAGGTGAGATTGTAGTCAAGGGCTAACTTGTAAAGAATAAAAAAAAAAAGGTCCTGGGTTAGTTCCCCGGCTGGGCCGATTGAGGTTTTCTTAAATGGTTTATGTCTGGCTGGTGGGAGGCTTCGGCCGTGGTTATTTACCACCCTGCCAGCAAAGACGTACGCCAAGCGATTTAGCGTTCCGGTAACGGATGGGATCTTGATTGATAGGTATAATCGATGCTGAAGCAAAAAATATATTTCTTTTAATTTTAGTCTGTCTGTCTGTCCATATTTAATGTTGACGCTCACGCTGAAACTACTGAATAAATTTAAATGAAACTTGGCCCAATTTTAAACCACAATATGTAGAAGGCTGTACAAACATTCGGTAGATGATGATGTAAATAGATGATTGTGCTTTACTAGTATTTAGTATTTCTACAACTAACTAGTAATTGAGACAAAGAGATATGGTCTATTCTATAGCAAAGCCTTTAGATTTTCGATTAAATTAGTATTATCTCATAATATAAATCGTACACAGTTAAAATTCCTTATCTATAATAGTTATTCACGTTTTCAATAATTAATTATGAAACCGCAAACAAAACCGCGCATATTTCATTAGCAACAGAAACCACACAAGGAAATGCTGGCGATAATTGAAATTAATATTAAAACCAATCAATTCAAATATTGGCTCTTTTGATACATTCGTAAAAGGTTTTGCTATAACAGAAATGAAGGAATTTTTAAAAAAAATATCCATGCTTTTAACAATAAGTTATTAAAACAAATAAAAGCTGTTATCATTGTATAAATGTTATAAACAGATAAAGATTATAAATATTGTTGAAACGTTATCATCATCATTAACAACCCCTATTTGGCTCACTGTTGAGCACGAGTCTCCTCTCAGGATCAGAGGGGTTAGGCCTTAGTCCACCACGTTGGCCCAATGGGGATTAGCAGACTTCACACACGCAGAGAATTAAGAAAATTCTCTGGTATGCAGGATTCCTCATGATGTTTTTCCTCACCGTGTATCAAACACGTCATATTTAATTTCTTAAAATTTACACAACTGAAAAGTTGGAGGTGCATGCCCCGGACCGGATTCGAACCCACACCCTTTGGAATTGGAGGCAGAGGTATATCCACTGGGCTATCACGGCTCCACTAGATACCAGACTAAATACATCCATCGTACAAAAGTGTGTTTTTATTTCTAAAGTATCCTTTCCTAGTATTTCCCTCAGCTGAAGACAATTACATCACAGTAGCAATGACTCGTAATTGTGCAGTCGTAAACTGATCATCAGTTGCCGAGGCAGGTGCGTTTACTGGTTTTGTATTTGTGCCCATCGCGAACACGTCGATAAAAATAGAGAGGCGACTGCGACGGCATTCGAAATGCCTGCAAGATAAAAAACTAAAAATCGTATATATCGTAAATATTATTATCTAAAAGGAAGAAGTGAGCTTGATTCTATAGGCAATAAAGAAAGGAGCGAACTTTTTACCCGCTTTATGTAAAGGAATGTAAATGTTTTCCAACTTAATCAGACCTTTACAAATATTTTTCTCGAATCTGGACGAACTTGAATAAATATGCGTAAAAATGCGTTAAATCTCATACAAAACTAAGAGATAAAGATTTATACATTTAGCTAATATAGCGATTTGGCCTTGTATATTAAACGACATTTCGTTTAAGGCTCATTAGCGATGACTAAAAGCGTTAAAACTATGCATTATTAACAAGACATTAGCATAATTTCGTCGCGTGCGAGGTCACAGCTTGATGCCATTTTTGTTATGAGTTTACATTATGATTTGTGATTGTGTACTAACAAGAAGTATTTTGCGTAAACAAAAACACAATACATTTCTTATGTAATCAAAATTTATGGACCTAGAAGATTCCTGACCTGATGTTAATTGAACTAGAATACAATAGGGAACTTATGCTTTCCTAATAACTACAAATCATGCCCACGGGTAATGGTGGCAAGGTGGCAATATTGGCTACATTTCTGCGTTGGACAGACAGGCTAATCCTTTGTGCAAAAAATTAGTTCTTCTATCACCAGTCGAGGCAACTAGCCGTGGTGTAATAATTTGGAGAATTTTTGAAGCACTGCGACTGCATGGCCCAAGGGTCTCCACGACAAAAGGAAGAAATATATAACTCTCGGCATATTATCGTTGTAAACATACAACGATAAAATCTCAAGGGGTCTCAATATTCCAAAATATACGCAGTTTATGAAATAGTGGCTATCAAAGTTGTACTAGACGCTATCTTTGATTTCTTTGTTTTTTTATGAACTTTATATCTAAACAAGTAGAAGCTAGTAAGTAGAAGCTAGAAAGTTAATCGACGTAGTAAGTAGGATTGGCAGTGGTAGTGGACGGGCCATATTTGTCACAGAACAGATAGCGGCTGGGACAGACGTGTTCTGGAGTGGAGACCACGTACCAGCAAGCGCATTGTAGGATGCCCTCCAGTCAGATGATCTGACGACATTAAGAAGGTAGTGGGGAGTGGCTGGAGGAGGAATACGGATGTTCTGGAGTGGAGACCACGTACCAGCAAGCGCAGTGTAGGACGCCCTCCAGCCAGATGGTCCGACGACATTAAGAAGGTAATGACTGGAGGAGGAAGGCGGAGGATCGTGTGTGGTGGCGCGCTCTCGGAAAGGCCTATGTCCATCAGTGGACGGATACAGGCTGATGACATTTAGGAACTTCATGCTGTTTTTGTTATGACTTGTTAATTTAGCAGCATTACCTACGCATATCTACAAAACATCTTACGTCATCTTATCTTATCATCCTCATCAACAGTATCTTATCTTGAATGTCTATCGTAATGATACCACAATACTATGCCATCACAATTCACGATTTGCGTAGGTAGGTACTAGATAATAAATTTCTGTTACACCCATCTTCTATGTAAGCCTGGGGGCTAAAGATCCACGCCATTTGTTGTAGAAACATTGTGAATGTTCACGCACAAGCTCTTTCACTTCATAGACCCTTTACATAGTTATGATTTTCACAGTGTATATTTTTGTTTGTTTATTAAGGCCACAACAACTAATACAACAAATGCATTCCCAAGTATATATTCACATGACTGCGTTTTTAAAACATGGCGCATTTTATCGAACACTTTCAATTTTTGTTTAAGTTTTTAACACAAAACTTCATTACAGTTAAAAATTTACAAGAAATCAATATCAGGTAAGTAGGAGGTCTACCCAACACGGAAAAACATGGCAAGGGGTCTACGACACAAAAAAGTTTGGGTAACTCTGAAATAGACCTTCATTCAACTTTATACTATACGCTGCGCACGCCAACGCATCGCTTTTTTAACTCTCGTGTGAATAACGCCTTTATTTAAACCAATTACTTTAAAATTTTAGTAGAACTAACCGTTACTGCACATAAACTGACAATGTCCAATGAATCAGTGATTCGTGCGAATACAAATTTTGGTGTAGGTACTCGGATGTTTTGTCGGATATGTGTGCAATAATTTTGAAATTGTTCTACTTCCGCGATTTTCGTAAAACTCTGATCTAATTCTTTTTTTTAATATTTTCCATATCTTTTAAATATGACTAATTCCCGTTTCCACGGAAAACCCCTCTAACTTGTCGGAAAAAGCTGTGTTAGGAGTGGGTACGACAATAGTCTACCGGGCGGATATCAAACCACCACCCTCTCTGATGAGTACGGCCCCTTAACCACTAAGTTATTGAAGCTTTATTCGGCTGAAACTTTCGTTCCAGTTCGTTCGTAGTTCGTAAAGAATAATGCGAAGGCGGGCATGCATTTTTCCTTGAAAATATTGCATTTATTTACGAATTGATATAATAAATAAATAATTTAACGAGACCAATTATACGTTATTGTAGTCTACACTATAATCAGAGTACGGAGGAACGTGATCTTTCAAGCTTGCGTCAGATTCAGGTAAATTGCCAACATTAAAGGAAATCATGTACAACATCAAGGATTCATTATTTTGATGTACAAAAGGCATCCCACCTCATTATGCTATCTGTCATAAATACAAGCCACTTTCGTCCGTATTGTTATAACAATAAGAAATTGAAAACTTAACGATATAAGGGAGTAATATCTGGTCGGATGAATACTCAAAGATCATCTACCCTTTAATCCAAAATGGAGTAAGCTTCTTCATATAAATAGTTATAAATACAATATTGAACGAGTGTGTGTCTTAAAGTGAAAATTAAAACGAAAAACACATCTCTACAAAAGTTACAGGTAGGTCCACCTACTACTACCTCTGTAATGCCCAGTTCGGACTACTTAAGTATTTTAGTCGAGTACGAATGTTCTTTGGGCGGTAGCAAGTAGTTTATAGTACTCGTATAAAATACTAAAGTAGTCCAAACTAGGCACAAGAGCAGTGGACGTTCTTAAAGGCTTATTGCGATTATATATCTATTGTTAAATCCGCCTAGTCCATTCAATATTATTAAAAAAAACTACTTGTAATACTTTTTATTATCATCTTTATTAATCTATACTAATATTATAAAGCTGAAGAGTTTGTTTGTTTGTTTGATTGAACGCGCTAATCTCAGTTACCACTGGTCCGATTTGAAAAATTCTTTCAGTGTTAGATAGCCCATTTATCGAGGAAGGCTATAGGCTATATAATATCCCAGTATTCCTACGGCAACGGGAATCACGCGGGTGAAACCGCGCAGCGTCAGCTAGTAACAAATTACAATTTAGAAACTTGTCTACGTGTTTGTATGCTAATCCCCAAAACTACTACTCGCACGCACTATAACTGCACGAATATATTATGTTATTCGTGCAGTTCACAGGTACACTAAACATAAGTTCGAGCTTTAATGCATTAACCATTTGTTAAGGGCAAAAATAAACCTGCTGCGTCATAAAACAATTCGTGCCCAAGGTGAGTATTGTATTGTACGACCGCTTTATCCGTCCATCTGTCATGAAACGCGTGAACAATTTGTCGACATCCCAACCTTGACCTGTCACGAATTACGATACATCTCCAAACGAGTTTAGGCATAAGCCGATTGTGTAATAATTGACAGAAAAATATACTTATTAGTCAACAGCATAGGTCAACGTGGCCGCGACTTGAGTGTCAAATTATAGAGTCAATGAAGACTTCTAAATATTAATTAATCAAATATCTTTGCTTATTTAATTTAATTCGTCAATTATTATACTTTGTCGAAATTCAAAACCTACAGTAGGTTGTATGAGTGTACACTAGTATTTATGATAATCATCATCACCATCATTAATAACCCATATTCGGCTCACTGATGAGCTCGAGTCTCCTCACAGAATGAGAGGTCTTTAGGCTTAGTTCACCACGCTGGCCCAATGCGGATTAGCAGACTTCACATACGTAGAGAATTAGGAAAATTCTCAGGTATGCAGGTTTCCTCACGATGTTTTCCTAATAAATAATAAGCAACTGCTAAGTTTTTTGCCGGCTCAGTAGAATCTGACGACCGGTACTAGGATCAGTGCAATCAAGCAAACTTGCACATGCACTATTCAGAATTTCATTTGACTTCTCTGCTATAGAACCACAGTTTATCTGAAGGTTCGTAGCACAAATATAAATAGGTAACAATGCTTTAACATAGTAATATTATTTCTTAATTGTCTACATTTCCAAAGAAGGATTAAACTCAAATCCGTCTATTTCTAACTAAAACTAGCTGACGCCGCCGCCGACTTCACCCGCGTGGTTTCCGTTCCCGTAGGAATACGGGGATAATATATAGCCTATAGCCTTCCTCGATAAATGGGCTATCTAACACCGCAAGAATTTTTCAAATCGGACGAGTAGTTCCTGAGATTAGCGCGTTCAATCAAACAAACAAACTCTTCAGCTTTATAATATTAGTATGGATTGTTGGTCTTAGTCTTAGTACTTAGGTAACGTTTCAAAATCTTGAATACCACAAATCACTAGCTAGTTATGCACTAGGATCTGCGAACTTAGATACGTATACTGTAGCGTTTGCGTAAACTTTCCTTTTGTAAAAAACAGATGGTAAATATAGCCTTTACTTAGACAGTTAAAGAAAAGTAGATTTCTATAAATGGGCTTTTGCAAAACATCAAATTCACACAATACATACCAGATACCTAGTCCTATACAGTGTCCATAATCCAATATCGAATAGAACCTCTTATGATAATGTTTGTTTAGGCAATACGATTCATCATTATGCAGCGTTTGCGTAAGTGAGCAGTGTCAATATTTGCTCGCTACGGCTAACCTGAAAGGTGCCTCTTGAATACACGCTAAAAACCTTTACGATCTCGACAGCAAAAGCGCAAAATCGTAGCGTCGAATAGTACATAACAACTCTTATCATATCTACTACAGTTTGAAAACCTCGTAACTTCAATTTAAAGTTTTTGATTTTGATTATCAGCTATCCATACTTTTAATATTATAAATATGAAAACGGAGCGACGAATTGACGTAATTTTTTAAGTGGAGAGAGTTGGAAGGATGGAAAGCGATATAGGCTACTTTTTATCTCTTTCTAACCCTCCACTTCCCGTAAATTCTGCAATTTTCAAGGTAGAAACAGAACATTGGTATGCAGACTATTCGTGACTAAAAAAACTGTGCATCATTTTTTCTTTGAAAACCCGCCCCCAACTTCTTAAAATTACCTGATACCTACCGACTACCGACTCCTCAGAAAATTTGAATTTTCGGTGAAAACATTATATATTACATGTTTTTTTTTTTTTTTTTTTTTTTTATTCTTTACAAACTAGCCCTTGACTACAATCTCACCTGATGGTACAGTGATGATGCAGTCTAAGATGGAAGCGGGCTAACTTGTTAGGAGGAGGATGAAAATCCACACCCCTTTCGGTTTCTACACGGCATCGTACCGGAACGCTAAATCGCTTGGCGGTACGTCTTTGCCGGTAGGGTGGTAACTAGCCACGGCCGAAGCCTCCCACCAGCCAAACCTGGACAAATTAAGAAAATCTCAATCTGCCCAGCCGGGGATCGAACCCAGGACCTCCGTCTTGTAAATCCACCGCGCATACCACTGCGCCACGGAGGCCGTCAAAACATATGTAATAAAATGCAGAGCTTTCCGTGTCTATAAAAAGTAATCCTGGTCGTAGATTATTTAAAAATGTATCAAGATAACTAAGCTGTCTCAACAGATAAAACATTAATTCAAAATTAATTATGGAAATAATAAATTAGTAGACTCTACCTTTTAAAAATAGAATAGTTGCTGCCGAAAGCATTATTAAACGATAAAAGATAAAGATACTCACAGGTAGGTCTAACCGGATAATCCTTGAACAAGAAAAATGTTAATTTGCCTATTTGAAAAACTATTCATTGTTTTTTATAAATAGCTCGTGACCATGAAACAAGTGGGCACCTATTTAGTTATTTGGCAGCGACGAACACTATTTTTTGCTTCTGCTTCGCTAGTTATTAAGATGATAATTAAGATTTACTGCTTTGAGAGACAAAAGAAAAAATAAACATACCAAATGAAAACAATAGGTGCGTAGCCTGGGAGAGGCGTTGTAGATAAAGTTTGGCAAATTGTTTAGAGTTCAACGTTCCCAGTAACAAAAGCAGTATAAGTAGGTACTTAAGCAAATTATGAGTTCAGGTGACCGCGGATGTTATTCATAACAGTTTTATGTGAGTCATTCAACTGCATATTGACTTGAAAAAACTAAATCCGGTGGTTCTATTATGTTTAATACTTCGTTATCAACCTACATTCGGCTCACTGCTGAGCTCGAGTCTCCTCTCAGAATGAGAGGGGTTATGCCAATAGTCCACCACGCTGGCCCAATTTGGATTGGCAGACTTCACACACGCAGAGGATTAAGAAAATTCTCTGGTATGAAGATCTTTTCCTTCACCGTTTGAGACACGTGATATTTAATTTAGTTTAATACTTAGCAATAGGTAATTGCAAACATTAACCTGTTTAACAGTTTGTAGAAAAGCTCTACAATATAATAATTCATTTTTAAATTATTTAATTATTTTTCTGACCAATGAGTTCAAACCATTCTTCACTATGATGACCTACCACGTAAATAGACGTAGATTTTTAAATTTTATAAGTTTTCAAACTCTCAACAACATATTATTTAGAACCAAACTTTTTGCCAAGACCAATGAGAGCAAATACGTTGCTATAATCTTGTTTAGTTTAGGAGTTTTTATAGCCACCTCCCGACCCTGCACCATTTTGTTATCGACCCATATTCGGCTCACTGCTGAGCTCGAGTCTCCTCTGACAATGAGAGGGGTTAGGCCAATATAGTCCACCACGCTGGCCCAATGCGGATTGGCAGACTTCACACACGCAGAGAATTATGAAAATTCTCTAAGGTCATATCCATTGGGCTATGACGGTTCACTAGACCTAATATATTTAATCTATACTAATATATAAAGCTGAAGAGTTTGTTTGTTTGATTGAACGCGCTTATCTCAGGAACTGATCCGATTTGACAAATTCTTTCAGTATTAGATAGCCCATTTATCGGGGAAGGCTATAGGTTATATATTATTTCCATATTCCTTCGGGAACGAGAACCACGCGGGTGAAACCGCGCGGCGTCAGCTAGTACGAAATATACGCAAATATACAAATCCAATTCACTAATAAAGCTTTTTTCTTTATTTCTTCTTTCTTTCAATCCAAGAACGTCACTAAATAGTGCTAATTTTGCTTCTAAAAGTTAAGGAAGGGTAAATTAAATAAAAACTCTTTTAAATTATTCTCTTAGAAATATTTAGAAATATTTATAATATTTCTTTCAAGCATAAGTAAGTGCTAAAATGTACATCGTGCGGTACCAGCCTAGATAGTTGTTTGAAAACAAACACCGCGGGCAAATGGGACGGATGCGTGGTACAATCCGGTCTGCAGTCCGTACCACTTGTGTACCACGGTCCACGGAACCCGGCATCGATGTCCACGGCAAGTGAGTGTCCGAGAAAAAAGTGTAGAAAGAGCACCTACTGTGCGGAACGTCGGATTCTATTAGAGAAACGGCCGACAGCCAAACTAGTTTTACTTTACAGTTAGTGTATAGCCTCTCGTCTCATTCTGCGACGATACTAAACCGAAGGTCGCGGTAACTCGAGCGGGGCTAATTCGGAATTTGTTAGTTGACGATTGGGTACCGATCGACTTAATGGGCTTATCATCGGAACTGTGGATAATCGGTGGACATCGAAATTCTGAGGTCATTTGATACCTGCAATCCTGCAAATCACTTGATTTGTATAAATTAAAATGAGATTAGGGCTAATACAGTCATAACGTGCTAGCCAAGTGGAACGTCGACAGATCTGGATCATTGGATAGAAGCAGGCGTTACTTTGCGGAAGTTCATCATGATTATATAATGATTTATTATTTTGCTATCATCCGCGAAAATTCGGCGAACCCATGCGACAACGTCACCCAGGTCCGACAAAATACTCTCTACGTACGTACAACTCTGCAATTGCACGTTGTAGAGTCAACATCTCCTGAGGATGCTCCGGTTTCGGGGTGAAACGTACGTAGAGAGTATTTTGTCGGACCTGGGTGACGTTGTCGCATGGGTTCGCCGAATTTTCGCGGATGATAGCAAAATAAATAAATCATTATATAAGATCTGGATCACGTGACCTGTCGATCGCAAATGTCATTCCCATACATTTTTCTAGTTTTCGAAGCGTTAGCGATCGTAGAAAGAGAATCGACGTACCACTTGGCTAGGGGGCTGGTGTTTAGTTTAGGTGTAGCTTAGTGATTTTGTGATCATGACGAAAATTATACCTGGCTGAGTTTGTTGTATCTGGTAAACTATATCAGAGTTCAGCTTTCTTAGTTTTCAGATTCATACTCTTGATTTTTAACTAACTGCGCAACTCACATAACACAGTATCCGATTAGTCAGTTAGTCACACAGTGGCTTAACATCAAACTGTCAACAAATGCCCTTAGTTCACTTAAGTTAAGCAGTTTCACCATTTTATTAAAACATAAAATTAATTAACTATATTATATAACTTAACTGACATGTTGATCTATTTGCTTCCTGGGTTCATCAGTTCAACAATTTGTACAAAGAAAATTTTGCTTGATTAAGCAAACTTTTTAAATTTTCAAAGTAGTTAGGTACATATTATTTACAAAAAAATGAGGTGACAATTATTAAATTTAGTGAGTACAAGCTACAAATTCATAACGGGTCGAATCCTAAGAGAAAACCCACAACTAAATCAGCATATTCAAGTATGTCTTTAAACCTAAATTTATAGCACCATTGCATTATTTGTGACAGAACATCAAAACAAATTAAAATTATCGAAAACGTTAAGATTAGGCGAAGAGGTTAGCCTTGTATAAATTGCATCAAATGCAGTTTTGATAAGATACCTACAACCCACGTACTTTTGAAAACACACAGGAATTCTTTAGACATTCTTTACTTAATAAATTCTGGTCGTTATATTGTCATAAATTAAATTATATTTTATATTAGGTATTCCTACTGGTTCACCATTCGCTGGTACTGCTAACTTTCGGTTGGTTCTTTTGGATGATGTAAATCGCCAAGCCAGGAAGGTACCAAGACTTGGTCGCTAAGTATGGGCCTCGTAAGAAGACTCAAAGTCTACACAGCAGGAGACTGCTGAGCTCGAGGCTCCTGTCAGAATGAGAGGGGTTAGTCCACCACGCTGGCCCAATGCGGATTGGCAGACTTCACACACGCAGAGAATTAAGAAAATTCTCTGGTATGCAGGTTTCCTCACGATGTTTTCCTTCACCGTTGGAGACACCTGATATTTAATTTCTTAAAATGCACACAACTGAAAAACTGGAGGTGCATGCCCCGGACTGGATTTGAACCCACACCCTCCGTAATCGGAGGCAGAAGTCATATCCACTGCTATCACAGCTCTTATGCCTTATTAGCTATGCTCGGAGTAATTCTGCGTGATAGAATAAATGGATAGTATTAGTATTAAAGGATATATTTTGGAGAGTGCTCAGAAGATTTGCCAACGTGGTGCAACGCATCGGACGGTTTTGATGACCCTAAGACTCGTAAAACTGTAGATTCTGAGAGAAGACTCGTGCTCAAAAGTGAGCTAAATATGAGTTGTTAATTAATTATTGAAGACTCGTAAAAAGTTTTTTACGTCATCTTTTCTCATACGCTGAGGTCTGGAAACCGAGATCAGTTTTTCCTGATTTTTACAAATTAATAAAAACAAATGTTAATATTGATTAGATTAGTTATTAATTTCTCATTTCTTTAAAATCTTATAACGGGACGAGAGTCGTCTCTCCTGTTACCACTCATTTTGTAGGGTTGGTATGCCAGATTTAAATATAGCTGGTATTTTAAGTTATACATTAAATTATTTTTGTTTAATTAAACAAACAATTGTCACGGGAGAAAACTTACTTAACAACCAGTGAGATTAATTATTGATTATGAAATAACCAGTGAGATATGTAAAATATGTGATACATATAGGACGGTCTGATGGCCATAAGAAATGATATGAAAACAATAAAATCCAAATATAGTGCATTAAGGTGAGATAGTGCACCATAAAGTAAACTAGCAAGCAGTTTACGATCTTATTTGCATATCAATAAAACGCTATAATATATTCCCACGTTTTACGAGTATTGTTTCAAAAGTTTGTGTAAAGAAAATTTAGATGGTACGAAAAATAAACAGCCTATAATTATACCTATAGTACCTTTTTTAATTCTTTACAAGTTAGCCCTTGACTACAATCTCACCGGTAAGTGATTATGCAATCTAAGATGGAAGCGGGCTTGTTAGGAGTAGGATGAAAATCCACACACCTTTTCGGTTTCTACAAGACATAGTACCGAAACGCTAAATAAAGAAAGAAGAAGAAAGAAAGAAAATAAATTTATTCAAATTTAAAAGTTACAAACAGTATCCTTAACTAAAAACAGCATAAAATCGTTTGGCGGTACGTCTTTGCCGGTAGGGTGGTAACTAGCCACGGCCGAAGCCTCCCACCAGCCAAACATGCGTATTCGTACATTTAAGCACCAACGCATTTTACGTTTTCTTACTCGTCATAGATATCGATTTAAAAAAAATAGATATTTATAGGTTTTAAGTAGTGGTAGAGCTACTTATCATATGGAAGTACTGTTTAAGCAGCATTGCTGTGATCCTATCTGAATAGACTTCCAGACATCACAGTCCTGAGTCGCAGGCATTCAGTGACTCCTTGCGACTCGCTTGATGTCGTCTTTCCACCTAGGTGGAGGTCGATTTTCCGGTGCTTCCAGCACCTTGGAAGCCATACATCCATCAGCTCTTCCATCTATGCTAAACGATTCGTTAAGCTACGTAGATAGCTTTGGTAGTTCTGCGGATATCCTCATTTCACCGATCACGCAGAGGATCGTAGCTCGCTACCATTATCCGTTGAGTGATTCTGATTTTTTTTCTTATAAGTTTAACGAACAAGGCCCATAAAAATATAGATATAATAGGAGAGTCGTGATAGCCCAGTGGATATGAACCACTGTCTCCGATTATGAGGGCGTAGGTTCAAATCTGCATGTGCACCTGCAACTTTTCAGGTATGTGCATTTTAAGAAAATGTAATATGTTTCAAACGGCTAAGGAAAAACACCGTGAAGAAACCTGCATACCTGAGAATTTTCTCGTGTATGAAGTCTGCCAATCCGCATTGGGCCAGCGTGGTGGACTAATTTGCCTAACCCCTTCTCATTCTGAGAGGAGACTCGTGTTCAACAGTGAGCCGAATATGGGTTATGAATGATGATGAATATGGAACGTTAACTAACTACCACATTTACAATGTTGACTAAAATCCAAACCATAATTTTTCGGTCCTTCGATCCGTATTGTTACAAAAACCAGTAACCTAACCAAATAGTTCATTATACTAGCTTGTTTACCCGTAATGGTTATCGTCTTCGGCGTGTTAGATGACAATCTCTTCGTGTAATTAAAACAAGCGTCCTGATAGTGATCTGTGTTAGAATGATTAAATAGCGGTAAAACTGTTATACCTTCCTTACTAGATTGAGAGCCTGTCACCGTCAGACCTTCGGGTTCTTATAAAAGTGTTTGTCAGCCCATGCTCTACCAATGGTAAATATCTAGGTAACTAGGAGGTAGGTAACTATGGTTGGAAATTATTTGTATAACATAATATATATTTTTTTTTATTGCACCTTTTCGCTCTATCTCCGCAAACCCTGTCATCGCGGGTTGTCTATAGCAATAAGGCTGACTTTGCATGCAAATTTTTAGTTTTAATTAGGTGTGCTTGTTTGATTTTTGATTTGTTTATATTATGTGCATTATACTATTTCTTCTTCTTATGGATTAAAAACAACCTAAGTACTAACTCACAATACGACCGACCGTGGTCGTAGTTAGTACGTCGCTTTTTTTTTATAACAAGTAAGTATTTCATTGTTGTTCAGGGTATAATGAAAAATAATGTGAATGTGAAAATCTCTGTTTTTATTACATGACGGTCAATAACAAGGCATCTATTAGTCAAATAGTAAGACACATTTTAATTAATCTTAAATACTTGTTTTATCTCCATCTATATTACAGCATAACCAATTTGATACAACCGGTTCTTTAACAAAATTTGACTTACCAGCTCGGGTGATAATTAACACCGAAAAATCCAATCAAACATCACTACATGACACAATGTAGTACTTCGTATCACAATAACGTAAAACGTACGAATTATTAAATTCGCAACATGATCGTAACTAAAACGATTTAACACAATCGATAAATCTAATTAAAATTCACAGTTCACAAACACGCGTATCCATAACAGGAGAAATATATAGGATTAGAAAAAAAACACAAGCTTTTTTAATTATTTTTAAATTTCCGAACGATTAATATTTGAAAATCGAACGTTTTTCGTAGCGCGCAAAACAGTCGCGGACTGGCGGCGCCGGTGCGCGCGCGACGTGCATTTGCCGCATGTGCCGACAGCTGACTGAATCGCAATTCGGAACGCAACAACAATAATTACAAAGTTCCAATTTTTCTAACGATCTTACCGACCGTTAGCCGGCAATAGATCTAAATCGTACAGGCGTAACTTTGTGAAGCCCACAATAGCCACAGAACATAACCTAATAAAGTCCGAAAAGAAAAGAAGGAACCAACTTGAAGAACAATCCAACTTAAACAACCTTAAACATAATAGCAAGCAACCTTAAACATACATAGCAAGCAATGTTGCTTTATCAAATATCTACTAAGTAAGAAACCAATATGGTAAAACACTGCAATATACCTGCCTGAAAAAAAACCATGATAGCCCCGTGGATATGACCTCTGTTTCCGATTTCGGAGGGTGTGGGTTCGAATCCGGTCCGGGGCATGCACTTCCAACTTTTCATTTGTGTGCATTTTAAGACATTTAAAATGCACACAAATGGGCCATTGTGCCAGCATTGGGCCAGCGTGGTGGACTATTGGCCTAACCCCTCTCATTCTGAGAGGAGACTCGAGCTCAGCAGTGAGCCGTATATGGGTTGATAACGATACCTGCCTGACTGCCTCATTGTTCCAGTTAGAAGTAATTGTGACTTTTAATCACGAGGTTAGGAGGTTAGCAGTAAGTGTGACTTTGGTAAGGCTATGAAAGATTGATTTCACTTTCTTCCAAGAAATTATCAGTAAAAATCCTGGAGTTGAGATGTCCTCTCACTCTGAGAGGAGACTCGAGCTCAGCAGTGAGCCGAATATGGGTTGATACCGAAGTCTGACTGTCTGTTACCTTTTCACGGCTGGACGACTTAAACGATCAAGATGAATTTTGGTATAAGTAATGGTAATTGGGACCTTGGATCAGAACATACTCGTAGGCTACTTTTTGTCCCGAAAATAAAAATAGAAAGGGATGAAATAGGGGTTGAAATTTTTTACGGAAAATCTTTCATTTTTAAAGTTATAAATAATATCTATAAGAGAGACTATAATTATATTATATTATAATACTAGCGGACGCCCGGGACTCCGTCCGCCCTTAGACTTCTTTAATCCAGCCCTTACAGTAGTATCGTTGTAAAAATGGAGTAACTTCTCCCGTTTTGCCAATGTTTCCCTTCAATGCTCTGCCCCTATTGATCGTAGCGTTATGAATAAATAAATAATAATATACTTAAACAATACACATCACTATCTAGCCCCAAAGTAAGCATACAGAGTAAGTTGTGTTATGGGTACTAAGATAGTTGATATTATAATACTCATATATATTTATATACTACATATTGATACTTATATAATGTATAAATACACACAGACACTGGAAAAAACCCATGCTCATCACACAAATATTTTCCAGTTGTGGGAATCGAACCCACGGCCGTGGATGCAGAAAGCAGGGTTACTGCTCACTGCGCCACGCGGCCGTCGCGCCGGATGAAAGTATACAACCTGCCCAGGAGTTTGAAGAATTATTGTACCCAAGTTTCGTTTCTATACCTAACATATAGATACACAGAAAGAGAGACAGGCAAAAATTTTACTGATTGCTTTTTTGGCATCGGTATCGATCACTAATCACCCCCTGATAGTTATTTTGGAAATATATTTCATGTAAATAATTGACCTCTCTACAGATTTATTATAAGCACCTACCTATTACATATAGATAGATAATATTTATTTTATTATTTAAGTACCAACCCGATCAGTGGTCCGTTTACCAGAAACCAACAAAATAGAACAGCACCCACTCCCAACGACATTAACTGTCGCGACGGCATCGAGGAAGTCGAGTTCGAGTAATGTATAATAAATTGTACAGATTTGCCTCTCGCTGCAACTAGGTGTGATTTATGCACGGAACTGTGGCGAATTAACAATTACCGCCTCTATAGTAACGTCGCGGCTACACAACCGTTATGAGACTCGGTGGATAAAATCACATTACATATTTTATGTAAAACCAATTTGCTCGATTTGTTATGTTGTTAGGCATCGATCGTAGTTCGTTAGATGGGCCTCAAAGCGTCGCGGAATTGACATTGGTTTCGCACATTGAGTACGTCATCACTCGTAACACATTTCTCTTAATTCATGTTGTGGCTTGTGTTTTTACACTTCCAAAATTATCACGAAGTCATAATTAAGGGATTAAAATAAATAAAAAAAAACAGTATTTATTTTTTTTAATTATTAGTATTTATTTAATATTCCATCCACAGTATTTTTTTAAGTCCATGTCCACTCATAGCGTGCGCTTGTTACGTACTAAGATAAGATATGTGTGCACGTCTTTGGGTAATGGCATAAAATTGTGCGTTCTTTAGTATGGAGGGGCCCATCTAACGATTTATATCGATGTTGTTAGGTGTAAGACGTTACTGTTAGTTCTTCAATCTAGATTTTAGATAATAATGAATTACTTACTCATTATATTAGGTATTCCTTAATATATCAATCGGTCGTTGGTTGAAAATAAAAACAGAAAAATAAAAATGTTGAACAAAATTATAATTCATAACTATTATGAGAACAAATTATTAGAAAAATCATTAAAACGAAACCATAATTAAAGAAACTCTAAAGTAAGTAATACATTTAGAACACTTTACGAACCACGAAGAAATAACACCAAGCTTAATACTCCAAAACTCATGATACGAATGTCCGCTTCAACCGAGAGAGGGAACACGAGAAAAATCCAATTGAAATGAGAATGCAATTGAGAATTTTTGAAAAAAAAAACCCCCATCGTTGCAGAACCCCACCCAAGACTACCCACTCTCATGATCTTAGCCGCACAAGGTAACCACTGGAGTTTGAACCATCGAGAGTTGTTTAGTACTAGCGGACGCCCGCGACTTCATCCGTGTGAATACATATCATATCATACATAGTACAGACATTATGTATGATTTGATATGTACACATACTACACATACTGGTGGTACCATTTTTTAGCTGACTTTAATGATTAGTAACATCCAAACAAACATACATCCATGCAAACTTTCGCGTTTATAACATTAGGTAGCAGGATAGGATAAACTCAAATAAAACAATAAAATATGCGATAATTAATATATTTTAATAACATTTTCAAGTATAAAGATATTAATAATTATATTATTGGTAGTATTTGTATCACTAATACTTATTACAATACATATTAGGTATGTAGTCATAAAAATCAGTCTCGCTTACATTACAATAAAACAATTGCATATCGGAATGACATAAATTAATATGTTATTGGATTATTAAATGATAACATTAGTAATACATTTTTATACAATATACGCCGCGATATAAATTAAAAGTATATAAAAAATAGCTAACATGTTATATAATACTCGTACCTTTTATTAAATAATTACTAACCTCAAAAAAAGTTTTCACGGACATTGGGCATTTTGACTAATCGCTAACAAACAAAAAACTATACGTATGAAATTGAGAACCTTTTTCTTTTTTGAAGTCGGTTAAAAAACCAACAACTTTTTTTTTAATATTTAAAATCATAAGACGCCATTTTTCTTGAATAATATTGAAAATTACTAATGCGACGTTTCGTGTCGTACCGACTCGAGAATGTATTCGTTTTCGAATTTTGTATTTGGAGCGGCTACGACACCGTCGTGTTCTGTACTCTCCATCTGCCTATTATTCTTTAATCTGTGTTTTATAAATGTAAATCGATACAGCGTACTCGATACTGCCTTTTCTGCCAGTGTGAAAAGTTTGGCGCACATTTCGAACAAACATTGTAGCATTGTCCTCTTGAAAAATTTCTTTCTCAAAATACTTAAAGATTTTGGTAAATCACTTCAAGTAGAGATGAAGTTATAAATTTAACACCTACAGAGTTACCAGAAAGGGTAAGATTAAAAAATTACTTTTGTATAACTTGTTTAAAAAGTTGAATATTACGTACGGCGGAATTTCTTTGCATCTTGTCCTATTGAATACCTCGCTATGCTCAGGGTTCTATTTAGAACCGGTTGCTTCTTAAATCATAGAATCCTTCGTATGTTCGATTTACAATTGCATGAAACAATTTAGCGGCCTAGTATTGACTATTGACTATTGTAACTTCTACAATTCTACATATTCAATAATTAAGCACACAATAAAAATAATCAATAAAAACAATATTTATCTGAAAATAACAACACAAATTTATTTACAATTTTAAAATTAAATGCAAAAATCGTATTCTTAAAAACTAATTCCTTTCAAAACTTGAGCCTGAAATCTGTATAGAAACAAAAATTATAATCAACCTCTGATCAAAAGTATTTACTAAGAATAATAGATTATAATCTGCAAATATAATCTGTCAAAAAGCTGTCGTCCATTTTGTGACATCGCAATGTTACTTGATGTAACTAAACGTCAAAATAAATTGTTAACTAATAATTTTGTAAAACGCTCAGTTTAGTAAAAGATTTGTTAACGTGACGTCACGAAACAGTTAAAATAAATAGACCATCATGGCCGACAGCGTTTTGGCTCAAATTATCAAATAAATATTAAAAAAATTTAATTTTCATGTAATCACGTCTCAAAAAAATATGATAATTTTTTTTCAATCTAGTAGAACGATAATGAACAATGTAAGACCATTAAAAAAGTGTCAACTAGCCTAGTGTCTGAATTGTACAAACTCTTAGCCCTCATTCGCACGAGAGTTTTTTTAACGGACGTTAAAACGCGTTCAAATATACTATGAAGTCAAATGAAGGTCTACCCAACGCCCAAAATTTAAAATGCAGCACTGGCCGAAAAAAGCGTCAGTTTTAAAAATGCTGTCGTATGAACATTTACCTACTTGGATATGCATTTGTTGTATCTGAGCGCTTTTTAACGTCCGTTAAAAAACCTCTCGTGCGAATGAGGGCTTACGTTACATTGCTTAAAAACTCTAGTGGCGCAGCTTCCAGCGCCTTAAAAAACTTATGCAATATTTTATATCTATAGTTTTTATTTTTCCTTAACTATTGACAGCGTAATCAAAGCTCGATTAGGTCTATCTGAACTTAGTTTAGATTCGACACTCGAAATTTCCTTGTAAAATGTGATCAATATAATAGAATTATGTCTTTCTGTTCAAGAAAATGCCATAATCTTCTTTTAAACAAGGCATAGTTAAGGTACGTCTGGTATACTATACAAGTTTCAGTATAGGCAGTGCAGGGTGATTTGCTTGGTAAACTAATAATAACACAATTAATAATATAGACAATATAGATATCATATTTTGAATACATACAATTAATTAAAAAACTGTGTGTCACCTCCGACGCACAAATAGAGTTTACTCTTTCAGATCGACCGTCTAAATAGGTGTATGTTGCACCGCAGCATACACTATGTACGTCTCAATACTAACGCCTGAAAAGTGAAAGGTGCGCAACCGAGGAACAGCAGGCCGCTTAATGTGGCAGCGCACGGTGAAAAAGATGCGCAGAATAGGTTGCGCACAGTTTATTTGTTACATACAAAAAAAAATCATTCCTCGTTATAAAACTAAGGGTAGATAACCCATGGGTCATTCGAAAATATGTCTTTCAACCAATCAATACAATAAACATTGAAAAACGTAAGAAAACCACGGAATTAAAAATGTATTTCTACATTTCTGTGGTACGAATTCATTAAAACAAAAAATCTTAGCATATCTATCGACCTTGTAATTAACGGGTTTCTTTTAGACAGTTAAATACAAGGCTTACATTTTCTAAAAACAACCAATTTAGCGATTACAGGCCTTAGACAGTAATGTATCATTTCGTAAATAAGACGATAATGTCGATTAGCAAAATCGGTACAAAACTTAACCTAGTGTGTGTAAAATACCCTAAAACTAGAAAAAAATCTACCAAACTACAGCTCCTTACATGTTTTTGCTAAGCATACTTAAATAACTAATAACAATAAAGGTCAAATTGCAATAATCTCATTAATTATATTAATATTTCATATTAGATACCCATAACTGATTCATTCACGTTCACGTTTTAATCGATTTAAATGCTAGATGAATCGGATTGATTTAATTATCCCGTAAGTACCTGCTTAATAATAGTACAGGTATAGGCAAACTTCTTGAACAAGATACTTAAGTAGTGGGATAATAAATAATAATAATCATAAGTCATCATTAAGAACCCCTTATTCAATCACTGCAGCTCACTATTAAGCACGAGTCTAATCCTCACAGAATGAGATGGTTAACCCTTAGTCCACCACGCTGGCCCAATGCGGATTGGCAGACTTCACACGTAGAGAATTAAGAAAATTCCCAGGTATGCAAGTTTTTTCACAGTGTTTTTACTTCACCGTTAGGGAGAAGTGATATTTAATTTCTTAAAATGCACATAACTGAAAAGTTGGAGGTGCATATCCCGGACTAGATTCGTACCTACGCCCTCCGAATCGAAGGCTGAGGTCATACCCGAGAGATATAGAGCTTACCTACCTACCTATGCCTAAAATACAGATTAAATTAACAAAGAAATTACTAATAGCAAAATGTACCTTTTCACTGCAAGCAAGTATATTCGAGGGATCTACAAATTACGCGCGATTGTACGTCAAGGCCTGTAGCACAAAGTAGCACGTCGATTCTTTTTCTAAAATCGCAAACGCTTTATGGGAATGACAATTCTTATCGACAGGTCACGTGATCTACCAGACTATGGGATCTATCATTCCCATACATTTTTTTAGTTTTTTAGAGTTTGTAAGAACTTCAAAGACTAAAAATGCATGGGAATGACATTCAGTATTGATAGGTCTAGTGATCTAACTAATTAATTTCTATACAATTTTCAAGTTATCAAAGCGTTAGCGTTTATCTCGTAGAAAGAGAATCGATATTTATCATGGCTAGAGGCCCAGGTTCTAATAGCAAGTAAGTAATTCGTAAGTAAAAATAAAATTAGCAGTCAAGGTCATTTTCTCAAGAAGTTTGCCAACCATAATAGTTACATTCATGTAATACCAGGGCCTTTAGTTACGTGGCACGTCGATTCTCTTTCTACAAACGCTAACGCTTCGAAAATAATAAATGTATGGGAATGGCATTCACTATCGACAGGTCATGTGACCAAGTTGTCGATCTTATCTATCAATCTCATACATTTTGTCAGTTATCGAAGCGTTAGCGTTTGTAGAATGAGAATCCATGTGCCACATGAGCTACAGGCCTAGTTTCATTCGAATAATACGTTTGCCGTTATACAACTTTAAGGGTCGGTTTCACCAACGTGAGGGATAGCTCATTTTCGTATAGTTTTGTCTTTGTCATTTGACATAAAGTAAGAAAGTGACAAAACTTACGGTTAGACATTTATTAGGGTGGTGAATGGCCCTTAATAATATAAATGGAGGCAGGCGTCCACAAATCCGCATCGGACGTATTACGATAACGGATTTTAGTATTTTTTGTATAGAAAGTAAAACAAGTGATCCGCATCGTACGAATCACACGAATCTACCGAAAATAAAAAAAAATCCGACGAATTGAGAACCTCCTCCTTTTTTGAAAGTCGGTTAAAAATCCGTTTAATGCGATGCATCCGATATGTACGATGCGAATCTGCAAACGCCCGTTTATGTTGTTACTTAGGTTACTTAAGTAATAATTTTGATTACAAAGTTAACGCAGATATACAATACATTATATCACAAATTGCTTTTTTATGTATAGTCCATCTATTAGAAGCTTTGGCTCTGGATGTAGTGGCGTGTGACACAAAAACCCATTTACCAAACTGTCTGTTGTCAACCTCTCACAGAAATAACTTATAAACATGTTTTTCTACTTCGATTTCGTAATCTGATCAATATAAAACCGCAAACCATATCACAAAGCTACAGGTCGTTTGGTAATTTTATTACAACACAAGTAAAGCTTGCTATGCATTGGCTACAAAAATTCAGGCTTCCGTATCAACCCATATTCGGCTCACTGCTGAGCTCGAGTCTCCTTTCAGAATGAGAGGGGTTAGGCCAATAGTCCACCACGCTGGCCCAATGCGGATTGGCAGACTTCACACACGCAGAGAATAAAGATAATTCTCTGGTATGCAGGTTTCCTCACGATGTTTGTCCTTCACCGTTTGAGACATGTGATATTTAATTTCTTAAAATGCACACAACTGAAAAGTTGGACGTGCATGCCCCGGACCGGATTTGAACCCGCAGTCTCCGGAATTGGAGGCAGAGGTCATATCCACTGGGCTTCCGTATAATAGACAACATCTAGGAGACCACCCCGCGACTAAATTTATATATTATTTACCAAGTTTTGTTAATTCTTTTATTTATTTTAAAGAGAAAGTATTGTATGCCACTGCACGTAACTAGCTATTACAGCACTCGTGATTTCTATTGTACAATGAAGCTTAGCCGAATCACTCGTGCTACAATGACATTGGCATAAGTAACTATTCTGCTTTCTTATCACTCCTTCAGTATACATAAACGCGCCTGTGTAACGCCTTACCAACTACAACCAAGGCCAATCCGTCTTATAAGAGTAGAATTTTAATACATGTCTCAGGTCTTCATAGGCTATTCAAAGACTTTGTCTTTAGGTAATCATGTACAGGATCTCCTTTAGATCCTCCAGTACCTGAAGGAACTGCCTTGAGATTTAGGCTTAAAGAACCTCAAACTTGCATAGGTATGTAATTTATGGATAACCATTAAATATTAGATATGGATATAAAATTTTAAACAGGTATATCAATATTCAAAAAGATTAGTTTATAATATTCATTCCCAAAACTTTATAGTTAGCATGAGTTTCGCTCACATTTATCAAACCGTTTAACTTATTATTACCAGCTACACTATCCGCTAATTTACCATCTAAAGTACCATTGTTAGATTTACTCGTACTTACAATATCATTAATACATTCTAATAGATGCTCAAAAATATTAGGAAAAACATCGTAACTGGGAAACAAATTGATATCAATAACAGCGTGGTTACCTGTTGTGTTGTCTATGACCACGTCGAAACCCAGAAGATTTAAGCCGATCTTCTTTCTCAGCACTCGGATAATCGACTTTATTTTGTCCTCGTTAAGGGTCATTTTAATTTCGGCCTTGTCGTGCGGGTCTAGAATGGACAACGTGGATTGGCTATCCGCTTTGCATACTTCGCCGGTTCTGAAGTAAATCGGCTCCAAGTCGTCCGATGCGTAGAAGTTTTTCAAACTTGGCCGCTCGCAAATGTTGTACCTGAAAAATATAATAAAACATATGTTATTACTAGCGGACGCCCGTGACTTCGTTCGCGTAGAAATCGATGTAAACTTTCTGTATTTTACCCCCTTTTATTAATATTTTCGCATGTGTTATGAAAAATAATTAGTCAACTAATCTTAATATATAAATGCGAAAGGTCATCACGATATCTCGAAAACCGCTTGACTTACAAAGATGAAATTTGGCAGAAAGGTAATCTATAGTTAGTAGGTATCCGCTGAGAACGGATTTTGCGATAGGACCGGATTAAAGAGGTCTAAGAGCGGATGAAATCGCGGGCGTCCGTCAGTCATTTTATAAAACTATAACGTTAAAAAACTTCCAACCCCTTTCTGCCCTGAAAGTTTTTTTAATATAATCTTTTTCAGAAATTAGATCACTACAATCGATGTGAAATTAATGAAATCAGCTTATTTTCCCTGTTGGCGAATATTATTTAGTCTAATGGAGTTAATATACAAGTTTTTTCAGTACATTTTTTAATTTTGGACATCTCCTATAAGAAATATAACAAAGTCTCACCTATTTCCAACTACAAACACCTTATGTAGTACTGCATTATGGTTTACAAAACTTTGTACGACGCATGGTGCCTTGCAAACTTGCAATCCTCTCTCATTGAAGATCAGTACCATTTCATGTGCCGACTTGGAACCATGAGCGATAGTCGGTTTGCATATAACAGGGAATCTCACTCCCCTCTGTCTCATAATCTCCATGTTTTGCTCTATATTATTTGTTGAGAACTTCGCGAACGCTGGTGTGAATATACCCTGACATTGGAATGATATTTCTTCTTGCAGTATTGTGTAATAGCGGTATCTGAAAAAGTTCAAGCAATTCTACTCAAGCTCGGCGAGTCGCATAGCTGAAGTGGCAATAGGCTGGGCACATAGTTCGAAGAGTCGATAGACGTTGGGTCCCCCCAGTAGGTGGACTGAGGATATCAAGCGGGTTGCAAGGAGTTGCTGGATGCTGGCGGCTCAAGACAAGAACGTTTTGTTTGGAAGTTCATACCAGAGGCCTATGTCTAGCAGTGGACGTCCATCGGTTGATAATGATGATGATGAGAGAGTTAAGAAGGAGTAACATTCGTTTAATTCTTTAAACTTTAAAATTAATATTTCAGTAGGAGATAGAAAGTGATTCAATTTAAAAATTAGTTTTATAAACTTCAAAGATTCGACTACAGCACTGATCTTTTTGACATTTTTCATACATATCGTCAGGAATACAGAAAATAGCTTAAAGTATTTTCAACCAAAAAAAATAGTGTTCTAAAGGGAAAACAAATATTTTTACACGAAACTTATCTCTCATTCTGAGAAGTATCTCGTGCTCAACAGTGAGTGGGTTGTGATGATGACCACGATAATAATACTTAATAAAAAATAACTATAGTCTTACCGGTTTATTAAAATTCTCACATTTTCTAAGGGGTCAATTGTTATTACATTTGGATTGTTAGATAGATACTGCTCCACTCTTCTTATCTTGTTTGATGCCTAGAATATAAATGTTAAGTGTTAGAAATGCATATTTGAAAGTATTACATGTTCAAGAGAATATTAGTTTTTCTACTCCCATTTCGTAATCAACTCAATACAAAACCTCAGACCATATCACAAAGCTATTAATACATACAGGTCGTTTGGTAATGTTGATTATTACCACATGGGTAAATTTAAAGTAAAGTTTCATAGCATCAGCTATATAATAATTCAGGCTTCCATAAAAGAGACAAAATACACAGCCCAGCTGATATAAAATCTAGGAGGTCATGCTTAAAACCAATTATATATTATTTACTAAGTTGAGTGTTTTATTTATTTTAAAGAAAAAGTATTGTATGCCACTGCACCTAATTAGCCATTGTAGCACTCGTGTTGTCTATTGTGCAAAAATCGCTCGTGCTACAATAACCCTTTTTTACAATACTTCTACGATGACCTATTGTCTACTTTTGGGAGTGTGATTGGCTTTAGATATCCTGGTACTGTGTAAAGACAAGCGTAAGCAAGTATACTTCATCTGTTGTACACAGTAGTGTAACAGACAGTTAAAAGATAGCATGTTGGTGTGTATAACTAAAGGAATGTTCTTTAATGAAACAAACACATAAATACAAACAAAAATGAACTTAGTCTGTCAATTTACAACAAAATCTAACATTGACATGCTTCTATTTATCTATAGTCTTTATACTAAACACTCCATCAGAATTAAATATTTGTGCACTGCACTTATTTGTCGCGCATCTTAATGATATTACGCCATACTTTAGTTTTTGAATATATTATGAAGACTGAATATATATTCAAATCTCATAATATATTCAAACCTAGAACCGGGCTCTTGAATCCTAAATACTACATACCAGGTAAGTACAACTTACTGTTAGATTAATTAGTTTTTTAGTATAAACATGACCTGTTTGGTTTGGTCTTGTTATATTATGTACTAACGGGAGCCCGCAACTTTGTTAGCGTGAAATTAAGTTTTTCTTATATCCCGCGGTAGGGTAGGGGTAGGGGTAGGGGTAGGGGTAGGGGTAGGGGTAGGGGTAGGGGTAGGGGTAGGGGTAGGGGTAGGGATAGGGTAGGGTGGGGTTAGGGTAGGGGTAGTTGAAAGTTTACATCGACTTTCACGCGGACAAAGTCGCGGGCGTCCGCTAGTTGTTTATATGTATTGATTATTCTGTGATTTCGTTAAGATATATACATATATGTATTACTTGTTTTAATACGGTAACATGACTTTGAGTAATACACTATACAGAATATTAAGTTGAAATACATAATAGATTCACAACAACCTTGATGTCGTCATAGTGTGAGTCAGACAAGGATTATGTTCATTAGCAAATAGATGCTAAAAATGTAGAAATATCTGACTCACTTTGTCAATTAACTTATTAACCAAAGAGTCATAGTAGGTATATATACTTATAAATTGAAATAAATTAATTTTAAATTAAAAGAATAAAGCTCCTTTGAATGAAATATTCTTGAATTTCAAATTTATTTTACACAGTAAAAGTTAAACTTAAAGTAACATTTTAATACCTTATTCTTATCCTACCCATACATTATAGAGTAACATGTAAACATTAATTTTATTAATCACAATGTCATGTGAGTCAAGTGCTTATACAAGTATCAGTATATATGTATAGTATACTTATAATAATAATAATAATAATAATAATAAGCCCTTTATTCCGAATATACAAGTTGAGTAATACACATTTAAATTATATTATGTCGAGTAATTCGGAGTGCCTGTTGGCATAGGCCATATGGTTATATAGTATACTTATCTGGTACTTATAACCAGTAACAATACTTTACTTAAAAAACCTGAACACTAATACATAATGGCAATACTTGCCTAAGCTTTAAAAATTTAAAACAATGAAGAATTCATGTATATTTTTAAGCACCATTTTTAGCATTTTCGATAGCATCTATAAGCCATAAGACTTGAAGAACTAAATTTTGTATGAAATCTTAAAATGGAATGCCCATCGACCCATATGTTGGCCCAGGGAACCCAGGTATAAAAAAATATGAAGATGATAATATGATGTATTATTATTATCATGATAATACATCATATTATCTTTAAAGAAAAAAAACAGAACTGGATATGGCACCTGCACGGTGAATCTATGGAATGCTAAGATATTTGTTTCTCTTTTATCACTCTTCTAGAGCAAAATGTTTGCCAGTGTACCAAAGCAGCAAATTAACATTTGAAG
The DNA here is from genome assembly GCF_947172395.1 of Bicyclus anynana. Taxonomy (NCBI): domain Eukaryota; kingdom Metazoa; phylum Arthropoda; class Insecta; order Lepidoptera; family Nymphalidae; genus Bicyclus; species Bicyclus anynana. Next base: position 10,139,874 of record NC_069098.1, read on the forward strand.
CTGTATTATTTTTTTTTATTTTAATTTTTTTCTGTTACAAGCCTAACAAACAAGAAAACGAACAAACAAACAAATTATAAGTCTTCAAAAAATATCTTAAAACTCAGGCAGTATGGTCAACAATCTGAGCTTGTCCCCGTTGTGGACATATTAATAATGATTTATAAAGTCATAAAACTTTTTTGATAAAGTTATGATTTCATTATTAAAGTAGAGTTATCAAGATACTGTTTGATATTAGTAAGTTGCCGGGTGGTTAGGGTAGGCCTAGTCCGGGGATAGGCACCAGGATTTGTTTTAAAATAAATTTATTTACAAGTAACAGATGCCCCATAGTTTCACGTTTTCCCATACATATGGGACTATTGCTAAGCCACTCAAAACTAACATGGCTTTCTATTGGAAAAATAATTTTCAAAATCAGTTTAGTAGACCAAGAGATCACGCTCTACAACCTCACAATCTTTACCTCTGTATAATATTTGTACAGAAAATGTACAGTCAACATGAAAACAACAAAAAACTATGCAAAAAAGTTACCTTCACATCACCTTGGTCTGCAGCTGCTATTATGTCAGTAAGTTTGTGTAGAAATACATCTATTCTACCTTGATCTTCAAAAGGTCTCTCCAATACCAACTGTGAATGACATATTCCTTAATAAAACAAAATGAATTTTTTTTTTTATTATCCATAGTATAATAATTGTAAATAATTAAAAAACAAAGTCTACAATGATTTTGTATACCATTATGACTACAATGTTTTTTTTTTACTTCTTGGATTATTCCGGGAAAAAGTAACTTATGTTTTGCTACAAGGTTTACTTTCTACTTTGTCTCTATATCAAATTTAATTCAAATCGGTTTAGTAGTTTAGCCGTGAAAAGGTAACAGACAGACAGAGAGACTTACTTTCGCTTTTATAAATTGTATATTTTATAGAAAGCCTAATATTAAGTACATACACTTTAAAAACAATAAAACAAAATATTGAAATTACCTTAATGAGATTGAATCCATGAGCATGGCAAGTATCAGTCAACTCTTTCCAGTTTAGCTTGTGGCTTTTTTTATCTGAAATCCAAATTCCTATGCTTTTTTCCAATGGCATTCTGTTGTTCATTTTCAAATTTAGTTTAAACCTCTAACATCACTGTAAGGTGCACAATTTTCACAAATTACTAATTTCACTTCATAATAAATTTATAAAAGCAATTTGTATACGTGCACGTGCTTAGCGCTGTGAATTCAATTTACAATTATTAAATTAAATAAAATTAATTTAAATATTCAATAAACTTCACTGATAATCACAGATCACTATATAATATGCCACCATAGACTAAATAATATGTTCATAGATTAATATACTAATACTGATGTTTATTGTCTGTGTTCAAACTTCAGTCTGTCTATGGTCTGTCTGTATATTAATCTATGGTCTGTCTGCCTCTGCAATCTATATTTGTCGTCTGTGTCTGTAATGTTTTGTTTGCTTTGCAATTTTGTCTAAATTCTAACAAAGCAAAAGGTTATTTTAATATTCACCTTTCACCACAACGTGAACATTTACCTTATCTTGGAGTTATACTCAGATTAATAAACAATTATATATTTTTAGTCCATTAATCATTAACCATTTTTAATTAATAACTCCACAGGTTGCATTTGCTTTGCTAAGTTTATGAATCTTTTTTTTTCTAGTCAGTGTGATCATTAAACTGTTTTGAGTTACTAAAATCTTCCTGTCTAACGTTCGGTGAATATTCATATTATAAGCAATGTCTGATGAAGGTATAGTAAGTGCAAAAAGCCAAATACTAGATATTTTTTCTGAACTCGATGATATTGAGTTAAAATCGATTGAAGAATGGATTTGTTCTCTATCCTATAAAAAAGTTAAGTATAAACATTTTCTAAATCAAACTATTTATCTGAGGTTGTTTCCCTAATAAAGAATTAGCAAGTGCCGAACTATAGACCTATTTATTAGATATCATCATGTAAAACTTAGTAATAAACGAACCTACAAATTCCATCTATAAACATTTTTAATACAACTTTCAAAAAGTTAGCAGTGTATTTTGTGATAATTTTGAAAGTAGCACTAACAAGTGAATAATATGCATCTTTGGTTTTTATAAGTACTCAAAGATGATTCCAATAAATTGATGCAGGTCTATTATAACTCATACTTATTAACATGTTCTTATCAGATCTGGAAAAAAAGAAGCATCTGATTAATTCAGCCAAGTTATTAAAGAAGATTGGAGATTCTTTAATTAAAATTGTGCCTTTCGAAGCTGAAATGCCAACTGAAAATATCAGACCCAGTAATGTTGGAGATTTAGCAGATTGCCAACAACATAATACTTGCCATGTTGACGAGTTTCTGTATGATGAAAAGCAGGTAACTGAAATGGTAATGAAGGGAAAGCTGAAAAAACAATATTGTCTGGATTGCAACTCTCGCAACATTGAGGTATGTTGGTACATAGTTTCTTTCATTAGCCAAAATAAAAAACAAACAATTCATGTCTTGTGAAATTCAGGAATTGTTCTATCATTAACTATTATAATAAACAATTTATGAAAGTCTTTAATTTTGTTTGTTTATAAAAAACTAGCGGAAGCCTGTGACTTATTCTGCAAATAAGTTGATGTATACTTTTATCTTCTTTTCAACCCACTACATTTTATCAGTAGTCAATGTACCTACCATTACAATCCTGAAAATTTACTGACCTAAATTCTTATTATACATTATCATTTTAAATAACATGTCCAGTGCTAACTTGTAATTTGCTTGAACTTCTATAAGGACATTTAGTATTTAATTTAAATATCTTTATTGCAACAAACATATAAAAACATACAAAATTTTAGAACTAACAATAAAATGCAGTGCGAGAGGCGATAATCACTAATTTATATAATGTACTAGACACAGGCCTACCTGACAAAGATTGTTCTGCCATAATATCTTTCATACTAAAATCATAATTAGATAAACGTTTGTAAAAATAGAGGCTGGAGATAAGAATGTGAAAAATACTTTAGAACTATATTCTCATACACCATGCCGTGATAGTCCAGTGGATATGACCTCTGCCTCAGATTCCGGAGTTTGAATCCGCTTTGGGGCATGCACCTCCATCTTTTAAAATTGTGTGTGTGTTAAGAAATTCAATATCACGTGTATTGGACGGTGAAGAAAACACATTGTGAGGAAACCTGCATACCAGCAAATTTTCTTAATTATCTGCTTGTGTGAGAAGTCTGCCAATCCGCATTGGGCCAGCTTGGTGGACTATTGGCCTAACCCCTTTAATTCTGAGAGGAGACTCAAGCTCAACAGTAAGCCGAATATGGATTGATAATGATGAATGATGATGATATTCTCATACCAAATATATAAAAACAAAATGATATTAAAATTGATCAAACTATTTCTATGAAATGCAATCACAATCATTGTGACACGAGATTTTATATTATCAGGTAATTCATTATGTCCCACATTTCAGGATTTAACTGTAATATCACATTCAATGTCAAGCCAGACTCTTCAATGTATATTCAAAGTAGTTTTGCCAGAAGATTTGGAAGGCAAGCAAGTATTAGATATAGGGTCTCGTCTAGGATCAGTTCTATATGGTGTAAGTTAATGTTATTCTTTGATGTATTTATGTAATTTATTGTTTAGAAAATATAATTTGAAAGCATTATTTGTATCTGTTTCAGGCATATCATCTCTCTAATGCCTCAAAAATAGTTGGCATAGAGATAAATAAGGAATGGTGTGAAGTACAGGAAAAGATAATTGCTAAGTACTCAATGGACTCTGACAGGATATCAGTAATAAATTCAGATATATTAGAAAGACCAGATATAGTACAATGTTCAGATATTATAATATTAAATGTTCTCGACTTCTTTGTTGATGAAGAAAAACAAAGAGATATTTGGTATTTCTTTAAGAAACACTTCAAAAAGGGTAGCTATTTAGTTTTGAACAGAGCTGTGAATGAAACATTGGGCTGTTTAGGTATATACGAGGGTTTAATAAATTGGCTGAGCATATGTAAACCTAATCAAATGGAAAATGAAATACTTTTTGATCCAGAAGTTTGTAGTGAAATATATTTGTATTCCATAAATTGAAAAAAAGTTGCTGTTTTATTTAAAGTACACCATTATTATATATTAATTAAAATGTGTCCCTCTCAGATAGCGCCTAAATACGTGCCTTCTCTGATGGAGAGGTGCATTGTTTAAGTACGTACACGTACTTAATAAAAGCGGCTTGTCCTACAGGCACAGAATAACTCTCATGCACTCCATCTTGACCTTGCTTCTGATAGACTCCACAGCAATATCAGTCTGACTTGATGAGTTGAGGATCTGTCTGATAATAAGTGTAGTAGAGCTGGAAGTAGACGCTAAGACAAGAGCTGACGCTTATTTGGCCCAACCTAAAGGATACTGGATAAGCTATCCAGAGGAGTAATAAGCGTTTTGGTTGGGTACCTTAGGGTATGAACAATAGGTGTACGATTAGATGGCGTTTATTTCTTTAAATATTTTATTTATTTATTTTAAAAACTGTTGATTCTTAATTTTAAATTATCTAAATGAGTTTGGCAAATGAAAGTAGATACTGAAATCGACCGGCTATAATTATAATTTTATTCACTAAGCAGTAATGTTTTTTCACTTTGTGTAAATATAGATTAGTAGACATTTATTTTGAATTTGCCGGGCGATTTTAGTCTATCATTAGCCAACTTTAGCCAAACATTTTGTCTATGGTAACTATGAGCCAAACTCTATCGTCTGTGCCTCTAGGGCTCTCACTCTGTGTCGTAGTCTTATGTCATAGGTCGTAGTGATTATTTAATCTCTTGTCTATTTGTCTAACGTCTGTGGATACGTAATGATTTTATACTCTTTGCCGGTCTGTGCTCTATGGAGTGTTCATTTGACGATGACGTTTGACCAGTGTTGCTAGAAGGTTACTTTTGTAACCTTTTAGGTGATTTTTTGACTACATTGGTAACTTTTAGGTTACATTAATAAAAAGGTTACTTTTACGTGATATTTCGGAATTTTTAGAATTAACTTACAATTTCGTATATCTAAAACAGAACGGTCGTTAAATCAAGAAATGCGGACAAATGCTCAAGAACTCATCGATGTTTCTGTGTCAATCTCACTATAATGATGAACGTTACAACTGACGTTGCGAAATAAGCAAGTTACAGTCAAATTGAATTTCTTAAAAAAATCAAGTATGAATTTAAGAAATTAACGTCTATTGTTTTTTAAATCCTTGCTCTTTAATTGTATTTTTCTTATCCCATAAGTAAAAGGCAAACAATCAGGGCCTTACTTAAGATGATTCTATTTACGAGTAAAATCTCCTTCGGTTTGTAGTAATTTAGTACTTGGCTAGTATTCGTAACATATTAAAAAAAATAAAAAAAATTACTTTAGCCCCCAGAGGCTGAAATGGTGGTTTAGCCATGCTGTGGAACGCAAAAAGCAAGAGTCAAAAGGTTACTTTTTACACAAAAAGGTTACTTTTTTTAATATTTCGGGTAATTTCTCATAAGATCCAACTGGCAACACTGCGTTTGACTTTGAAGTTTGACGTTTGTTTTGTGGTGTGGTGTGGAGAAAAATCAAGAT